>NW_007727125.1:16094-100456 GCF_000696425.1 Galeopterus variegatus | reverse complement strand
AGCCCCGGCTCCGCCCGGGTTGTGAGCACGCGGAGCGGCCGCGGCTTCCGTGGCTCCCGAAGCTCCACAGCGCTGACAGCTCCTCACACGGGTCTGCGCGCGGCCCCGAGGCCCCCGAGGCCCCCGGCTGGCCAGGTGCGCCCTAGGAGGGCTGCGGTCGGGGAAGTCCGACCCGGGGCCCTTGACGGCCCTTGCAAGGTCTTCGGTTGGCGGGCTTCTCCCGCGTCCACGGGAGCTCAGCCACGAGAAGCGCACGGCCGATGTCCTAAGGATATTTATGCCAAGGTGACTTCTCTGTTAAGCAAACTTGAGCCACAGAAACCTGTTAACTTGCCCTCCGATAGGTTTTTCGCAGACGCAGCTGGCGGTGTGGTAAGGACCGTGAGGCTCAGTAGTTTTGCCCAGAACAGAAATACTTAGTACACCTTAAAATGTTACACGTGAACTTTTCCTAAACTGAAACCTGCTCCCCCCCCCCCAAATTTTTGCTACATAAGAAAATACTTACTTACAAATTCTCCTTTCACTGATCGGTTTTATGCATTTTGTGTGAGCTCTAGGATTTTATTATCGTTCTTAAAGTTAAAAAGTGCGTTTGTATTCATATTGCAGTTGTGTGTTAGGCTTAAAAGGAGAAGGAAGATTGGGGCATGTATTTTTCATTGAATATAGAGTGATCACAATGTTTTAATTCTTGAGTAATTCTCAGTTTTGAACAGCAATCGGACCATAAACCCATTAAATTTCTCCCAATTAAAAAATTGCTTCTGGTGCTCAGGAGGGGCTGTATTAGCTGTTATTTCTTGCAGTTCATGCAAATAAATGTTTACATTATAAGGCTGACTGCATCATTGATTGTACTGAGTTGAAACTGTAGGAGTACTTAAAGGCCAGAAGTCTGATCAGATGAGATCCTAATTGATTTGCCAATTCCCAGAACTGAACATAAGTTAGATTTTGAAGAGGTCCATATCTCTGAAAAATGAAGTACAGACTGTGCTTTGTTAGGTCTTTTTCAATTAACCACTTAAAAATTCTTAGTCATACTTTTTTGGTTTGATTGTCAGATGCTTGCAGGAGTGTTTACTTTCTGAATTGGCAGGATCTAAGTAAGACAAAGCATTGAATCTGTCAGCTGTCTGTTTACTTAGGTTGACTTGAATATTAGAAGCACTCTGGTGCAAATTGAAATAGATGTGGCCGGATATCATTATAAATAATTTCTTTAAAATATTTCTGAGTTTGAGGAAAGCCAACATTTGTTGTTGCTTGAATAGAGAGGAAATGAAGTTGTCAAGAGCCTTTGGATGACTACAGATCCTGAGCTCTTGGAGTAACACCTACCACTCCTACTCTGGCTCTTCCTGGGATGAGACTGGATATCTGGACTTCCAAAGATTTCATCATACCACACACCCATTCTTCACCGTCATAGTTCACTGTTACTTAACATATTTAAAGCTGGACTTTTAACCCATAGTTGCAGAAAGTCTTCATCAGGGAGGCACTTCCAGCTTTAGCAATTGGGGATAGTCCTCATTGTTTCCTCAGTTCCATTGGTTTTGTAGTTAGTCTTGATTTGCCCTGTCACACTAGCCTTGGGGATCAGGACTTAGGTGAGAATCCCAGGAACATTTCAGCTGGTGTCACCAGCCATTGTTCCTGGCCGCCTTCTTTCCCACTGGTGTCTCTGCTGGTGTCCACCCTGCGACTTTGATGCCACATTTGGGGGAGGCTTCCTCACTAGAGATTAGGATTCTTTTCGCCTTTCTTCAACACCCAGGCTGCTAAATCCAGCACTGCTCCCTTCCACTAATCTCTAATCTTTCCTTCCCCTCCTTTCCAGAATTTAGAAAACTGTTCACTAGGGACTGGCCTGAGCCAGTGGGCCTTTGAGTGGCACCACCTAGTGTCATAAGAAAAGCATTTCTCCCTGAATCAAACTAGTCTTCCAAGGCTAGTTGCTCACACTTAAGGGGTTACTTGTCCATTTTTTATGCCTGGTCGTGCCTCTGATACTCTAGCACCCCTGCTCATGAGATTTAGACCCCCTCCTCAAGTTAGGACAGTTTTTGTTTTTCCTTTTGAAAGTCATAATCTTAGTGTCTTCGTGGCCTAACCATCAGTTAGTTCCAAAGTCTCCTTTATCATTTCTCCCAAGGAATTTAGGGCTCTTATAAATAAGATGTTTGTTGGTTGTTTCTATCAGCCTAGGATTCCCTAAATGGGTATACAGATTAGGTGCTATCCACACTTTCTTCACCCGAGTAAAATAAATCAAAATCAGAGTGTTTGAGTTTTTTTGTTTGTTTGTTTTATACCTGACCTTGTTGATTATATGTTTAGAAAATGTATATGTTTATTAGTTTGTGTATATACAGCTGTATATACCATAGACGTGTGTCTACATCAAGTGTAAGCTTGCTTTTTGTTTCTTTTCAAACTCTTCTATCATTTGGTTCCCTTTTTGACTTATGTACAGCCTGGCAGTAGGATGAAACTTGTCTCAGATGCTAGTACTTACACCTGAACATAGTTGAAAATGGCTATCCCACTCATTCCTATTTTCATTCACTCTCTGAGTGACCATTGTCTATTTCACTCTTGCCTGTGTGGTTCCTGGCCTTGGACTCTGGGTATAGTGGTCATCAAGAACTGCAGATTCACCTCCTCTGTCTTTTTTTCCCCCTACTCTTAAAAATACTACCAACTTCTATTATCCTTTTTGATGTAAGACCAAATAATAAGTACATATTATGTTTTCATGCTTGACTCTCTGTAAAAGTTCTAAGTGGGAGAGTTTCTGTATAGCCATATTCCCATTTAGGAATCTAGGTCCAACAAGTCTACTTTGGGCTAAGAATTAGGCAATCTTTGCCCTTGGCTTGGTTCAGTTGTTGAATTGCTTTGTTGACTCCATGCTTGCCTCAACTGCTTGCCTAATTCATTTGGCTCTGTTTCATAATGCCGCTACCAAATAGTTTAGTATCTGAAGTATCTAAGTCAGTTCTAGTCACCATGGAGATTTAACAGAAGGCTTGGTATTAAATAAGTGTAACACCTTCCAGTGAGGATGAAAGTAACATATGTAATGCAGGTGTTGGAGATGCATAGGGATACGTGTTGCTCCTGAAACAAGAGCCTGAAGTAAGGTGTGAATGAACATTATTGATTCGAATGGTTATAGTGCCATGAGGCTTTTTTTTTTTTTTTTCCTTTTTTAATGGTGACTCTTCACTTCTAGAGCTTAAACTTGTTGTCCATCTCTTTGCTTCTCTGCCTTTACCCATCATTAGACCTCTTGCTTTACCTTCATAAAAGAGATTGAACAAAGGCAGGAAGAAAGATTGAAACCCAGAAAAGCCAACTGATCTCCTTTTTAGCAATTCCCAAAGAAGATTTGAGTAGGGCAAAGGTTTTAACTGTTCATATGTCCTATTATTTGTGTAATGGGAAATTTAAGTTCTTCTTACAGATATGATGTTTATATTAAAATATGTTTTCATTTAGCCAGTCTTCCCCCTCCATAGAATATATTACATAGTTATCCCGATGGCCCCAAACATATCCTGATGAGTCATTAAAGGCTGACTGATTCTGAAATTGTGCTCTAGAGTTAATTAATTTCTTATTTACAAAAGAAAATAAAAATAATTATAAAACTAGATAGGAAACTTAATAACCACAACTCTCATACAGATAGACTAAAATTAGCTGCTTCCGACAAACTATTGCTCTGCTTTTAAAATTCTCACTTGCTATACTTAGTGTATGTAAACTGAATGAACAAACAAAAGTTACTCATTTTGGTCTTTGACCAGTTCAATATCTTGGCTTTTAAAAATGTTTAACTTCAACTTAGTTTACTCTCCAAAATTCAGCCCCAGCAGCTCATTTGTGCTCTAGTTTGGGCAATACTTGCACAAAAGAAGTCTCCGAAAGACTGTATAGCATTGACTGGCAGATTAATGGTATTCTCATCCCATTTTTAATCCCTTGCTTTGTAACCCTGTGGCCTTAGAAAAAGTCACTACTCTTTTTGTATCTGTTTTCTATCTATAAATTCATGAATATTCTACCTGTTCTTTACTTCCCTAAATGACACTGTAAGCATTTTTCCCTAAATGACACTGTAAACAGTTTTTTGAAGGTTTTAGGAACTTGATATACTGTATAAAATGGTTCCTTTACTCACGTTTGACTTAGGAAGGCAGAACTGCTGTTATAATTGATTTCCAGAAAAGCCGATTCCTAATTGGCCTTGTTACAAGGGTGAGTTTATATATTTGTGTAATAAACTTATATTTAATATTTCAGTGTAACTTTAGTAAAGTTTATTGAAATTTTATGTTATTTAAGACTATGGGGATTTGCATGTTTCATATTTTCCTGACAGACAGCCATATTACTTTACAATTTTTTTAATGCTCAACGCTATTTTAAGAAAGATATATTTAGGCATATTACTGAACATATAAAAATATTTATGGTTACTCATCACTTTTAATTCACACTTTTTAAATTCTAGGCTCTTATTTCTACAATAAGTTTTCTCAGAAGATAAGTAAACATAATATTTCTTCTTTTAGGGGTGAGGAAGAAGCAATTTATACTGTATTTTTTCTCAATTAAGATAATGGATCACAGAGCAACTCTGTGGTAGGAAAAGAATATTGATTAAAAATATGCTGGAGAAATTTATTTGGATTTATGATTTGTATTGTTTTTCTTATATTGAATATTCACAATTTTAGTTCTAATATAGAAGCACTTGTTTATGTTATAATTAAGTAGTAAAATACCTCTATTTTTAAAAGACTTTTACTGAATGATATTTCTTGTTAAGATCTGGATAAATGAACTAAAATTGGTTGGCACCTAAAAGTTGCCATTGTTCAGAAAATATGTATTTGGGGGCCGGCCAGGTGGCGCGCTGCTACAGTGCGCTGTTTGGGAGCGCGGCGGCGCTCCCGCCGAGGGTTCGGATCCCACATACAGACCGGGTGGGGCCCCGGGGGGGCGGGGGCCACATACAGACCGGGTGGGGCCCCGGGGGGGCGGGGGCCACATACAGACCGGGTGGGGCCCCGGGGGGGCGGGGGCCACATACAGACCGGGTGGGGCCCCGGGGGGGCGGGGGCCACATACAGACCGGGTGGGGCCCCGGGGGGGCGGGGGCCACATACAGACCGGCTGCTCACTGGCTGAGCGAGGGGGGGGCACAACACCGAGGGTTGCATCCCGTTGCCGGTCCTGGTCCGGTGCGGGCGCGACACTGAGGGTTGCGATCCGTTGCCGGTCAGGAAAAAAAAAAAAAAGAAAATATGTATTTGGGTAATTTTATTTTGGAAAAGGATTTGCTCTAAAATGTAAAGGCAGATATTTGGCATAACAAATGAGAATGACGCTTTTGCTAAGGAGGAAAAACCAGAGTATGGAAAAGTTAGGTTGTACTTAGTTATCAGAGTTCTTAAAGAGTGGTACACACAGGTAAAGAACAGTAGCCTTCCTAAATAATTAGCCAGGCAACTGTACTCAAAATCACATAACAGATAAGTTCAAATGGGTCTATAGAATGCTAGAAACAAATGTTCAACAAAACAAAAACAAATAAAAACACTGAAACACAGGTACACTTTGGCACTGAAGATTAAGTAATATCCTGCAAAATATAGCCTTCTCCAGGAAAAGGCTGGGGTGGACCAGCAGACAGAGCAGCGAGGCTAACTTGATAGCTTGGACAGGCACCCCACTCCCCTTCCTCCTTCTGCACAAACTGAAGCCAGGTTAGGGCTAGATCATCTTCTCTCGGTATAATTGTCAGATGGATGGACGATAATTGTGACATAGGGGAGAGAGCACGCCGGACTTAAGAGTTCATACAAATATCCAGGTTCTATTCTCAATTTGCCCCTTAACTTTTCAGTGGCTTTGGACAAGTCTCTTAACCTCTCTGAGCCTCAGTTTCTTAACTGCTCTCTTTAGCTCTTATAATTGTTGTGAGTATTACATGAAGTAATTTATGCAAAAACTTGTAAACTGTCTCATGCCGAAAGTGGAAGGATCCTAATCCCTTAAGCAGGGCCACTTCTCCAGGAATGGGTGGGAAGGAAGTATGATAAAGCTTTCCAGATATTTAACCCCATGAAACTTGTTTCTTGTTGTTGTTAGTATTCCTTTTATATATCTTGTAAAACCATTCCCCAGCCTGTTTGCATAGTGTTAGTTGTACGCAGAGACTACCCTTACATTCAGAACTCACTGGGGAGTGGACATCGGGAGCGTAAAGGAATGGGGTATTTGCTATCAAAAAGTTCATATTCTTGTAAGATAGCCAACTAGTGAACAATGTAGCTTCATCGAAGTAAGCCCAAGGTGCTATGGGGGCACAGAGAAAGGATGGGGATGGAGAGGGGCTTTAGTTTTCCAAAGAGTGGCCTGTTTACAAAATCACTTGAGACAATGATAGGCAAAATAATCTAGTGGTAAAAAGCACACACTTTAGCGGTAGACATCTTGACTTTGAATTCTGGCTCTACCACTTGCTTCCTGTGTGACCTTGGAGACCTCCTTATCCTCTCCGTGCCTTGGTTTTTCATCTGCAAAATGGACTTACCAGTAGAACTGTTGTGAGAAGTGTGCACTGGAAATATATTACGTTTTTATCATTTTTTTAAAGAGAATTCTCCATTGTAGAATATAAATTAGTGCATGTAATTAAAATTCTTATATTTCTAGAGGTAGAATCTTGACACAACATTATTTCGTATTTATAATATAGTTTAAACACTTTCTGTGTTTATATCATATGATAACCTGTTTACAGGAAATTAATCACTTAGGTTATATTGTTAAATATAATTGTTTGTCATTTTACCTTTTAATCCTAGAACCAGGATTGCAGAAAGTGCATCAGTAAACTAGGTGTGCATCAAACCAGAATTGGTTAATACAATAGAACTTGTGAAATTAATAGTAAATAGTTCAAGATGTTGTGTCATGCTTTGCTGTTTTCATAGACTTTCATACAGATACTCTCTTAGTCCCTCAGTGATCCTGTGTGGAAAGCAAGCAGGTAACAGGTGTTATATAACTGCTCTAAGCCTCAGTTTTCTCCTGTGAAATTGAGATCTGCTACTCGGTCAGGGTCACAGGACTAATGTGTGAGAAAGCCGGTGCTAGAACCCCCTTCTTTTGATTGCTAATCCCATTATCTTCTTATGGGTCATAACAAAACTCTTATCATGGTAAAAGCTGTCATCTGCAGTCACCAGGGAAGGTACCATTATGGAGAATAATTTTCTAAACATATAAGGGTATAGCTATCTACACCTTTTTATTTAATTTGCTTTTTTAAATTAAAATAATTGTGCAGTAACCTGTTTCTATATCTCTTTAACCCAGATGACATACTCCTGAGCTGCCAGCTTCTGTCCTTGCACTTACTGTGAACAAAGAGAATCTCCCATCCCTGAACCCAGTGCACTCACCAGCTGTGACTGTATCATAGCATCCTGTTCTCTCAGTGGGATTGAGGAGCAGGTGCCTGTTGGGTTACCCTTTACAGTCACTTAGACACTCATACAGAGTAGAGGCTCCTGTATCTTCAACAGTTCCTATGCTGAGTGAGGCATTAATAGCTTTTTGCTCTTTCTCTGCTAACTCCCCAGTCTTAGAACAAGTCTGGCTCAATCATGGGTTCTCTTCTCTTCTGGAGAACCTGGTGTTCTCTTCTTTTGCCGCTTCTGATTTCTGATTCTCGCTGTTATTTTTTTAATTGGTACATTTTTATTTTTTAAGCAATTCCGCCAATATTGAACATTTCGATTAATTCCAGTTTTTATATTCATATAGGTCATCTTTAAATAGAGAAATTTAGTGTTAAAGAAAGATTGAGAAATGCCAGAAGTTATATAACCAGAAGGAACAAATCATTCCCCAAAAGTTTAACCCAATCTGCCGTTTGCATCACTTCCTCAGTTCTCCTAAGTGTCAGTTCTGCTAGGCTGCCTACCTCCTGAGGGGACTGTAATTTGGCTACTCCATTTTGTGTCTTCATATGTCTTTCTTATCTCATTCATCTGCCTTTCCACTTCATCTTTAGCTTTTCACTTTTTGATTCTGTTTTTGCTCTCTCTCGCCACACTTTCCTCTATGATTTTTCTTCTCTTTCTCCGATCTATGTATTCTTTTAGCAAGCATCTGTTGAGCACATATTATACGCTGGGCTCCAAGGATGCGAAAGTGAATGAGAAAACCACAGCAGAAACTGAATGCAGTGTGCTGCAGGGAAACACAGGCAAGTGCAGGTGCTGTGGGAGCACACAGGGGGAAGGATGGGTTCTGCTGGGAAACGTAGCGCAGTTGTCACAGAGAAGGCAACGCCCCAACGTGTTCACTGTGCAAAATTGGAAGGGAATTCTCAGGCCAAGGAGCAGTATGAACCGATTGACATGTTTGGGAGGGAAGAAAAGTAGTGTAACCAGGGAATTGTGACCTAGAGCTTCAGGAGAGGCAGGTGTGACTGAAAAGACAGCCCCGGGCCAAGTCATAGGGGATCTGGTCTGCCAGCACTGAGGAGTTAAGACCTCATCCTGGAGGTGACGAAGAGCCACTGCAGGGTTTCAGCAGCATGATATCCGACCTGACCTGTGTGAGCATGCAGACTCTGGCCGCCAGATCATGTTAGGATTGAAGGGAGGAAAGATTGGAAGAAGGGCACTCATTCAGGAAGCTTTCACAGTAATCTGGAGAGAGATGATGAGAACCAAACTAGAGTGGAGTATAGAAAAAAGAGAGAAAGGTTCATGTTTCAGAGGAAGAATCCGTAGGGCTTGGTGAGAGGGGAGAGGAGATTGTCCGGATTGGCCCTGCGTTTCTAGCACAGTCACTGTCTCATTGCTGATGCCATGAACTAAAGTCAGGACTCTAGGAGAGGCACAGATTTTGTAGGGAAGACACGGGGTTCAGTTTTGCAGATGATAAGGTGTCTATGGGATATCTAGGTAGAGTTGACCAGGAGGCACTTGGAAATATGGCTCAGGAGTCAGAACTGAAGATATGGTGATTTTAGGATTTAGATGATGGTTTTAAGACCATCCAAGGAGATTAAGTATAGGAAACAAAAGGTGACCGAGGACATGTCAGAGAAAACAGCACTAAAGGGTGGCTGACGCTTGGTAGCTCACATTTTGTTAGTATGTAGTGAATAGAGCGCCAAACCAGCAAACACTTAGGGGTCAGGTAGCAAAGGAAAAGCCATCAAAGAGACTTAGGTCAGAATAGCCAGCCATCCAAGAGAGAAATGTGCCAGTGACAGGAAGGCAGAGTTTGGGGCAACAGGGAGGGACAGCGAAGCAGCAGGTTGGATGCTGTCTAGAGATTATGGTGAGGTGGGCTTTGGGGTTTAAGATTCAGAGTTCACTAAGGCCAGTGAAAGATTGTGTATCTCTTCTGCTTTCTGAATTATAATTGTGTATCTTTCTGCTTTTTACATGAAATAATTGATATTTATAGATGTTAGCTAATCAAAATGTTTTTTTCTTTCTAATTGGAAAACTGAACTGAGTATAATTTTTGATCTTTCGTTAGTTTTGGCTGTTCTTATTTGCAGCTTAAAGTTCTCCTCTTCAAAGAGCAGATCTTTTTCTGGTTCTAGCCAGCCTAGAGCATATTAGAAAGTTCCTAACCAAAAGTTTTACTCTACATGGATTTGGTTATACTAAGGCCTTTAAATCTGAAATCTGTTAATTTATACGATAGAGTTCACATCTTGTGTCCATTTAACCCACATGACTTCAACTGTAAATGTTCTGAAAAGAGAGAATATGGTACACACAGTGCATTTGATGATTCTGCCTGCCCATGCACTAGGCTGGCACAGGAGGAAGTCTGCTTTTCTCTCAGTCTGGTTCAATCCTAGATATCTCTCTTTGTATCACCAACTCTTCCAAAGAGATTATGAATCTGATCTTTAAAGAAGTGTATGTACATGTGTGTATGTGTAGACATATACATTTGGCCCTTCATATCCATGGTTTCCCACTCATGGATTCAGCCAACCGCAAATCAAAAATATTTTGGGGAAAAATTCCATGAAATTCTAAAAAGCAAAACTTGAATTTGCCACGTGCCAAGTACTGCATTGAATCCTCACAAAGAAGTGATATGTAGGCATTGTATTAGGTATTGTAAGTAATCTAGAGATGATTTAAAGTATATAGGAAGATGTGCATTGGTTATATGCAAATAGTGTACCACTATACACGTATAAGGGACTTGAGCATCTGTGCATTTTGATATCCTTAGAGGTCCTGGAACCAATCCCCCTTGAATACCAAGGGGGTGACTATGTAAAATATAAACCCTAAACGTAAGCAAGCAAGTCACTTGACATTATGCTCAGTGAACTAGGGATCCGTTTTAGTACTGGAGGAAGTAAGCCATTTTAGACCCATTGTTTACACTGAAAGTTAAGTCTGCTTCTAAGTCTTCCTAAGGCTTTTCAAGGGTATTTTTTACTATAAACTCTTTCCCCCTTACATGCAGACATGTTGGAGGAAACATCTGTACTACCTTTGGTAAAAAGACCCCAAGTCCAGCTCACAGCAGAGGACAGTTTGAAACCTTTTGCTATCCTGAGTTCTGGAGGAGAGTTGGGTCTCCTTCAGCGTAAGAGTGGGGAAGGTGTGTGTGCAGTAAGGGGTGCTGGGAGGTCATTGGGGCAATGGGCTGTTGGGAAGTGTCACACACTGGAAAGATTTGGGATCAAACATCTACTACCGAAGCTTATCACCACAAGTCTCCAGTCGTAGTGGAAAGTATTTAATCTCCTTCAGCCTCACTTCCTTGTCTGAGCTGAGATGACTGTGGATGAATTTGCCTCAGAGAAACAGAGGAAATAAGAGCAAATGAAAAAATCCAAGGAAAGCAAGGTTTTTCAGATCTGGTTGAGGTTTACTCTGTGTAACTATTGTGATTATCATCATGTTGGTAAGCCTTTACATAGGGAAATGGCATTAGACACTTTTGCAGAATCTCTGAGTCTGAACTAAGAAGCAAGCAATTGCACCAGTATCCATATAGTTCACCCAGTATAGTTCTTGGACTGAAGCAATGCCTGTTACGTGACTTGGCTCCCTTTTGATTCTGTATACCCATCTGATACATTTTTTTTCCCTCCTTTATCTCTTCATCAGTCCAGGTCCTGCATCACCTGTAAGACCAGGACTGGACTCTCACAAAGTGTTCTTCTGACTGATCTGGCTTTTAGTAATCATTCCCTTCCATATTCCTGTGGTGTTGTCAGTTTACACCACAAAGAGCAGCAATTTTCTCAACAATATTTGCTGATCATTTGTTCACTTGTTCAGCTCTATACACAGAATTACAGATTGCTTTGTTTTATTCTCGTTTTGTTTTATATGTGTATTACCTATGGCCCCATCTAGCATGTACGTTCCTTGATAATACTGTTCTTTTTGTTTTGTGTCATTTTCTTTTTCTGTAGAGCTTTCATTGTTGAGGTTCCTAAGTGCTGAACTAACAAGAGGGTACTTCCTCGAACATAACGAGGCCAAGTATACAGAAAGAAGAGAAAGAGTATACACTTGTATGCGAATACCACGAGAATTGGAGAAGGTACCATTTTTTTTCATTACCAGACATCATTTTGAAATGTCAAAGTGTTAATTATGTTACAAAAATTGTTAATAGCTTGAGTTTTTAAAATATTGGAAATAATGTGATAAGTAATTAAATATATTGGGGAGTAGGAATTCCCTTATAGAAAGAAGCTTTAAAAGTGACATTTTTAGTTAAGAACCAACAATAGTATGTTAATAGAATTTATCATAATCCTAAATATTTTACGTATTAAACTTATATTTCTGTGTGCCACATCCAAATAACTTTTTCCAAGGAATTAATCTCCACTTCTGTACTCTTTAATTCTCTTCAGTTTTGTTTTACTAGAAGCAGTTTTTTCCCACTCAGCATGATAAATTATCTAATTTCAGCCTTTTTTAAGGTTTCAGCTTCTCAGCCCTCATATTTAAAAGCATAAATGACAGTCTCTTCACAGAAAAAGATGATTTGTTTAGCCTTCATTACAGGAAGCATCCCATGCTAGGGTAAGCACAGAAACAGCAGCACTTAATCTTTATCTTATTCCCTTGACTGTGCCTTAGCCTACTATCAAGACCTATCAGATGTGACAGGAAAGCTGCTCTTTTTCTTCTAAGTACTGCTAGAGTTGGTGAGTCTGAGTGTCTCCAAAATTTCTTGTAAATAAAGCTTGTAATAGTCTGATCATTTCCTTAGAATCATACTTTCCATTGGGGGCTATCAGAAGAGTTTGGTTGGTTTGCCTTACCATTGCATTGTAATGACAAGAGGTGCAGTAGGAAGAACCCAGCTGGTTTGGCTGATGTTCTTTTATTTTTCTGTTTGGTAGAAGGAAGAGAGCCAAATGTAGAGGGACATTTTCAGAAACATTGCTTTACGTAGGTTCTTGGTAGAATGTCACTTGCTGAAGTTGTAGGGAGTTCTGTGTTAGGGTGACCTGTAGAGAGCTAGGGAGCAAGCAACAGTTGGAGAGAAAACAAAATAGGACAGTGGTTTGATTGCCGTTGATGAGGATCATTAAACATGCATCATTATGGCTGTATTACTGCTGTTCTAGGGAGGACCAGGGTTCTGTGGAGGAGCCCAAGGGACCGATAGATGAGGACAGAGATGGAGAGGTATGTGAGGCTCTCTCTGCAGTGCTCCTCCCCCAGCGCAGCAGCAGCTCTATTTATATATTGGGGTTTATATAAGGTTTTGTCTGGGGCATGGCTGAGGGAGAGGCATGTTTCTTCTGCTCAGAAAAAAATAAAAGATTAAATTAATTCTTGTGTCTTAAAACACTGTTAGGTTGCTGTTCAAAGCTTGCTGTTTTCTTCCGGTGAAAAGCCATGAGATGGAGCCTGAGTACACAGTGCAGAGGCAGTGGCAGGGACGGTCTACGGGGACCTGTATTTGTACAGGAGAGTGCCAGCCACCCTCAGCTCTTACGCACCTGGCCTTGGCCCTCTACAGGGATTTTTTTGCTCCAACCTGTCTGAGCAGTTCTGGACTCCCATTTTTTTTTTGCAGGATTTACCTGCAACCTACAGTCAGACTTTATGAACACAACCAAAGGGCTGCTGCAAAGTGAGGCCATGTCTGGCTGACCCCTTTTCTTTCCCCTCCTGTGGCAAAACTACTGAGTGCAGCAGCATCCACTCATAATTCTGTCACCTCACCAGATGCAGGTCAGCACACACCTCCTTCTCCATTCTTCAGTAGTAACATTGAAATTACAGGCAACGTTTCTAGGTAGGTTTCTCACTGAATACTGTAATCATTTCTTGTTTGTTATTGTGAAAATGTACACAGGTCTTGGTGAGACTCAAGTATAAACCAGTGTTTTTAAACTATGTTCTACTATAAGATCACTGATGGGTCAAGTAATCCATATGGTTAGTTGCCGTTGGGGTTTTTATTTTTATTTTTTGGAGAAAAGAATAGACAAAGTACCAGAGACAATTGCCTGTATTAAGGGGTAAGTATTGTTTCATGAAACTTTGGTTTCATTTATATGAATGTAAAATATGTGTTAGAAAAATTGAGTTAACTCTGCTCATACATAATAATTTTTTCATAGTTTTTGTTTCCCATTATAGAAGCTTTAAGCCTATTTAGGAAGATTTAGTCTCTTAGAACAATACTTCAGAAACTTTATAGCTTGAATATACACAAGGATGTCATGCTTTTCAGTTTAGAGAAATTTCTTCTTAACTTCTAAGATCAAGAGAAACGTAGAAGAAAGCAGAGTTAGGTTTCAGTTTAATTCCAGGATTGAATATCTCTCATTATGGCATGAATTTACTCTGATATCTCTAAGGTCTTTATTTTATAAAAGTAGGGTTTCACTTAAAGCTTGTATTTTAAGAGTTGAGAATCTATCTAGACAAATTAATCTAAATTACTTTTTATTGGTTTTCTTTTTGTTTGTCTATTCTAATGTATAATTTCTTGCTCATTTTTTTCTCGTTTTTTGGTAAATGCTATCATATTTTCACCTAACCTTTCTGGGAGAGAAACTTGAAAATTAAAGAGCACTTTGCTTCTACAAGGGATGCAAATACTATAAAACATGTAATTAATATTTACACTTTAAGGTCAAAAGAAAGGTCAACTCAATATCTCTTACTGAACATGTTTACTAATGTAAAAAATATCCCAAAATTCTTGTTGCTGAATAAACACCTTATACTTGACATTTAGCATAGGTGAATTGCTTATAGATTTAAAATAGTATTTCCAATTATTAGCACTTTTTTTCCACACTTGAGCTTCTTGCTGTTATGTAAGGCTATGAAATTTTGGAGTGTTTTATTGGCTTTTGGGGGGAGCATTTCTTCTCTTCTACCACAAATCCCTCTTCCCCCTTCCCTCACACACCCCTTGGGTTCTTGTCGTAGATCTGCTACTGACTACTTATGTGGTCCACTTTGGGAATTTTATTTTTCTCTTCCATACAGCTGAGGAGACTGAACTATGCTTTCTCCGCATTCTAAATTGGGAGGCAGGATAGTGAAGTGTTTAAGGGGATGAACTCTGAAACCAGGCTGCCTGGCTTTGAATCTTGGCTCCACAGTTTATTAGCTGTGAGTGCTCGAGCAATTCACTTAACCTTCCTGTGCCTCAGTTTTCTCATCTGTGTATTAATTATATGGTAAGCCTATAGAAGGGTTTTAAAATCTTTGACAACCCTCACTTCAGCAAATTGGGGGAATGCCCTGACTTGGTAGAAGAAGAGGAATTTTGGAAGGTTTCTTGTCACCAGGTTGCATTCCAGTGGATGTGTCCTTGCAGTAGAAGTGACTTTCATCTTAGGGCTGTGCTTAGCTGGAGGTGATTGGGAGAGGCCTGGTTTTCATGGTTCCCCTGTGTCCCAGTTTTATCTCACTTTATACTTTTAATCTTCCTGCTTTGCTTGCCACTAAACTTGGCTCTGCTAACCCTGCAAGGGATGTGCTTCTCTGATGCTCAGCCCTCTTGGATTGCTGACCACAGGTAGAAAGAGCCTCTAGGGAAAGCTGATTTCTTCCCTCTTTCCTTTTAGCTATGCTCTTTTGGAGTAAAGCTAATCTCTTTCGTGAAGGACTGAACAGATGGCTATAAGAGGTAAAACACCCTACCATTTTCTGCCAAGTCCTCTAGAATCTGGCTTCAGCAGGCTCACGACTAGAGTCTGCAGTTAGGACAGATGATGGGATGATTTAACTAGCTGCTTGGTGAAATCAGAGCCAGGGATCACCTGTTTCCTACAGTGGAAATTCCTGGTGAGTGATTTCTCAGTGCCTATACCCACCATGACTTGGTCAGTTACATCCCATGTCTAGCATCCATTTCCCTGTAAATAATAAAACAAATAGTATTTATCAATAAGGATTAGGTGCTAGGCACTGTCCTAAGCGCTTTAAATGTATTCATAGTAAGTCTCAATGATGTCATGAGATACACTAGTATGAAATACATATGTACTATTAAAGTTCCGTTTCCTTCACTGCCTGCTGTGGCTGTCTTTTGTTGACTTCCAGACAGATCCACCTTCATCCCATGCTTTGGTGGAGGCAAGTGCTAGTATACATTCTGCATTTTGACCCCATAGGAAAAATTTACCATGCATCACCTACAAAATTATCCTTGTCTGAGAAGTTATTTTGTTATCTGTGTGAATCTAAAACTTCATTAAAGAAATGCTATCATAGTATTTTCTAAAATTTCCTGATATATTTAAATGTTAATTTACAGAGATAATGATCACTTATTCACTTATTTATTAATTTGTTCTATCTATATTTTGAGTACTTTCTGTGTTCCAGGCACTTTTGCAGTGTGGAAGTACAAAGATAAACCAAAGACTTAGAACTTAGCCTGCCAGGAGATATCAAATACATAAGTAATTATAACAGAAGATCCAAAGTGATACACGCCATTAAATACTAGAAATAAAATGATACTAAGAATTTAGAGAAGTGAAAAGTTTGGTGAGAAGACAGGCCTGAGGAAGAGGACCAGGGGAGAATTTGTGTAGGTAATGGCAAGGCAATGAGAAAAAGAGGTAGATTTTGTACAGGCAGCATAGTATGTGTGTGCATATGTCCAGAGGTGGGCAATTATTCAGTATGGACAAGAAACCTCCAGTACACTGTGGAAAGATGGGCTGGTTCCAGGGTATGTTAAATGGTCAGGCTAAAGAGTTTAGAATCTAGGCTCTGGGAGGAGACTATTAAAGCTATATTTCTTAGGAATGCTTTTAGCTGTATGTAACAGAAAACCTAGCAAAGTGACTTAAACAAATAGGAAGCTGTTTTTTTTTTTTTTAACAAGTCTAAAAGAAGGAAGTCTCAGTTGTTCCAGCAGATTGATAAAGCCATCATGGACCCAAGTCCTTTTTATCTTTCTGTTTTGCCATCCTTGGCAAATTGGTTTTTGGTCCTCTTGATTGTTGCCTTTTAATAGAAAGATGATAGCTGTGACCTTGGGCATTGCGTCTCCACTAAAATCAGAAAGAAGGGGGGATGGGCAGTGCCACCTTTTTGACTGTACCTTTTATAAAGAATTAAAAACTTTCCCAGAAACGCCCCAGAATACTTCTACTTCTGTCTTGTGGGCCAAAATGAGTTCTGTAGCCATCTGCAGCTGCAAGGAAAACTAGGACAGCGAATATTGTGCTTTTCTTAAAAACAGAGAAAAGAGTAGGGGTTAGCCACCCCTCAGAGCTCTGCTTCTGGAAAATTAGTATAGTGATATTCAACGTGGACTGGAAATGAGGCAAGCAGGAAGAGCGCAGGATCCTTAAATGTGTTTAGTCTTTCTATAAGTTAAAATCTTTGAGTTACTTATTTACGTCTTATGACATTTATTCCTTGTCTTAAATATATGTTAGATATAGGTTGTGATTATTATGAAGGCTTTTATCAAAATTACTTCTCTTCCGTGGTTGCGTATGTTCATGTAATCTTGCCTATCATAAAAGGTTGAACTAAAATGAAAATATATTTTTATCTTTTCTTTACCTTGTAATTCTGTAATTTTTGTCATCCTTTATTTCATTGTTGCCATGCTTTGTACATTGTAATTATTTAATACATTTTTCTAAATATTGAACTCAACTACTTAGACTTAAGAACTACTTAGAACTACTTAGTTTCCTTAAGAATCTAGTGAACTTTTTAAGCCTTATATTTGTCAGGTTGAAGGTATAAGTATTGATATACAGTATAGGAATAGAATATTGTTATTCCTAGGCATAGACTGTTGTTATCATTGGAAGGTGGAAAGTTTACTGTCACACAGGGTTATTATTTGTGATCAAGCATCAACAATCTTAGCTTTTCATCCCAGGTCTGTCATTCACACCTTAGTGGCCTGACCAAGGCATTGAATCTCCTTTGGGTTTCACTTTCTTCATCTAAGATTAGAAGGTTGGACTAGGTCATCTCAAGAGTTCTAATTAGTCCATGACTCTCTGAATGAGTTTGCCTAGAAAGGAGAGAGGAAACGGTGGAGAGTGGGGTGATAGGAGGGGTACACATAGAAAAATTCACAGTAAGAGAAATTTTGAATGCCTAGTGATATGCTCTTAGTGAAGTAGATTCGAAGCTTTATAAAAAGTGAGCAGGAAAGGAAAATTCTTTTCTAAACTTCTTTACTCCTACTTTATAATTAACACACCAAACCAGTGATCCTCAACTACCAGGTGGTATTTGGTGGTCACAGTGGAGGAGGTTATTCAGAGTATCCAGAAGATGGCTTGTGTAATTCAAAGAGGTATATTCCAAAATCATTGTGCTACTTTTATTTTAGCTATAACATTTTTCTTATTTTGAAATTTCAATGGCATTAAAAGGAGGACAGGAGATTTTTGTCAAAAAGGGAAACAGATGCTTTTAAAAGATTAAGAAACCCTGCTCTGTTCCTCACAGAAAGAGGTTGGCAGTTTTGATGGTTTCTTTTGAAGCAGGTATTTTTCAAATAGAGCAGTAGTAGTAGGTTCAAAATAAGAGCGGGTTGTAAAAATTTTCACAAGCATGTAATGTTTTGTTGACCTACAGTGTTACAAAATTATTTTCATTTTGCAATTTTCTTATCATTGATGTTCAGATGTTAAAAACTAATGTTACATCTTTTTAAAATATATATTACATATATATATATATATATATATATTACATATATATATATATATATATATATATATGTAATGCCCAGTGGTAGGTTTGAGGCTAGATGGATGAATGACAAGAGTCATTAGTAGAAACAGTGCTTCAGTTTTCTGCAGACTGACTGAAGTCCTGGCCCTGCCTCTACTGCTCAAGAACTTGGGCAAGCTTCTTAGTCCACTGCGAAATGGGGTGATGCTTCCCTCCTGCAAGAGTGGAGGGGAAGGTGGAGGCTTCTGAAGCGCTTCCAGACAAGGTCACCTGGAGGCAGAGGGCAGTGACCATTTCTTTCCTTTGTTTTCATTTACAGCTTTTTTTTATTCTAAAGTGGAATCACAAGAACCACATCATTAATTAAGCAGAAGATTATTTTGAAATAGTTATACATTTTGATAAATCTCTGCATTTTCAAATTGAATATCTGAGGTAGGCCGGTTAGCTCAGAGCACGGTGTTGATAACACCCAGCTCAAGGGTTCAGATCCTTGTATCCACCAGCCACCAAAGAAAATGAAACAAAATAAAATAAACTGAATACTTGCCATTTGGAACTTAGGGCTTTCTGTTCATTTTTTGTGCAAAGAACTTCCCAGTCTGTTGCAGCTCACCCTCTGCTCCCTGTAGCCAGTTTGAACTGTCTTCACTGCCTTTGGTAGCTGCCCAGAGAGAGAACTAAATTTCAACCTGCCTGCCTATCTGGGGACCTGATTTTCAGACCAAGTTACCACCCTATAGTGAGTCATGAATTTAGTGAGACTGGCCTTATTTTTTAAAACCAGAGTAGAAAATATCAGCATGTATTTTATAGAGTAAAAGTAAGTTTTATTTTGGTGAAGTTTTTCTTTAGTTTTTTTGTTGAGTATGTGTATGAATCTGTACATAGTGAATTGCAGTGCAAATAATGTGTATTTCTAACTGCAGGCTGTGGTCAGAGTTTGAATTGTCTTCTTTGAACGGTGAGCTCCTTTGCAAGATTTTGACTTTCTTAAATCAAAGAATGTATATTTTATTCAGCTGTCACAGTCTCTGCCACTTAAAATCTGTACAGTAAATGTTTGATGAAGGGAGGGATGGAGGAACAAATCAAAGAATGAGCTAGCCCTGGAAAGGTTTTCACACAAAACTTATAGCATTTTGTCTCCCACCTGTGGGAAGATGCATATCTGCCACAGAATGGAAAAGTGAAAAAGCCCAGAACTCTGGTGTGTGCTTTCATCTTGAACTATTTTCATTATGCGTCGGTTCTTTGCCATATTTTATTTTCTGCTTTTTGTTATATAAGCAATTGCCAGTGTGAGGATATGACGTTCATTATAAGATCTTCTCTGTAAAGGTGAGAAACATTTAAAGTAAGGTGAGACATTTCTATGATGTAGATGAGGGGAGGGGAGGCAGGAATGGCTGGAGGTGCGAAGAATGGGAAGTGGGAGGAGAGTGATGGATCTGATGCATAGGGGATGACTGTCAGCGAGCAGGACAGATCGTCACCTGTGATTTAAAGAGGTATATTCCAAAATCATTGTCCTTCTTTCCTTTTAGCCACAATGTTGTATTTATTTTGAAATTTCAAATGACATTTAAAGGATGGGGCAGGAGATTTTTATGTTTCTCAAAAGGGAAACAGTGGCATATGTCACTGACTTCATTACTTTATCATCACACCTTGTATATTTAAGGGGAAATTTTCATTAACTGTTATGTAAGAATGCTTGAATATTTTATGATGATTTGGTCCAAGCACAAAGAAAATAGTAATTATTTATTTTATCAAGATGCCATACAAATTAACTGAAGTTGTGGACATACCCTTTATTTTCATTAATAATATATACTCAAAGCTTTTAATTCTTAATAACTTATTTTCAGTGGTAGCAATAAATCTAAATATGTGAATTTTTATGCCTCTTATAAGTTTGATTCATTAAATTCCTATTATTTTTGCATTTTTAATGACACTAAGCAAATGACAAGACGGGTTAGCACAAAGAAAACCGCCTTAACCCCTGTGCCTAGTAAAGTTACCGAGTGAGATCTTTTTGCCCTGCTCAGACTGCTTCAAAAAGAAAATGCAGGGCCTTGGGTCAGATAGTGCTGGGCTTGAATGCCAGTTTCTTTACTCTGACCCACGGCCTTGGCCTTGCTCACATTCAGCCTTCAAGCTGTGGTTTCCTCGTGGGTCAAGCAGGGCTGATAAGAGCCGTTTGGAGGGTTAAGTAGTAAGCGTGCATGGAATACCGCAAGCACAGGAGACTCTTCAAACTTCTGAGTCACTGTGCAAATTCAGTGAGCTGTGATGTGTATATTATTCTCCACAGAGCTAGGTTCACACTGCACACCAGTTTCTTTATGTCTTTCATTCAAGGATGATGTTTTCAGGATGATATTTTCATTTACTCTTTTAGGAAATTTTCTCATTTTCATATGTAAAGAATTTAAAAGAATGCTGCTTTATGAGAAGGTGTAACATCAGAACAATAGCTATGTAATTTAGTCACATTTCCAAACCCTGAAAGTCATTCTGTTGCTTTTCTTTGTGCTGTGTATTCTCACATACGTGAATGATTTCTTTCCACCCAGCTGGAATTTCTTTACTTGTTGCATCTTACTTTCCCTCCATCTCACTGTCGAGAGCAATCATATTAACAGTTCCAAGTAGTCGAGCTACGCACCTGCACACAGCAAGAGAGGATTGTCGCCTGCCCACTGAATTTATGCCACTGTTGTAAAATGTGAGGAGAAGGCCCATTAGACTTGGGTTACTGTCATTTAACCTAAACAATGCTAATACAGATTTCTCCAAGCCAAAGAAAGGCAAGTACTTTTTCTCTTTATTTTAAAAGGAAGTTTTAGTCTTCCTCGTGATTACTTTCCATCCCGTGTTCTTGCTCGTGCTTCCTCTGCCTGAAACTTCTTTCCTCTTCCCTCACCACCCCTAACCCCATGCCCAGTCCACCCTCTCTATGTGGCAAATAGCCCTCATCTTCTCAGATGTCACTGAAGGATCACCTCTGCTAGGGAGCTTTTTCTGAATATCCACAAGCTGGTTTGGCCGTTGGGCCTCCCTTGTTTCCTACATACTTAGGTCTGCCATGGCAGTTGTTAACACTGCACTTACCCACATGCTGGTGTTTCTTATGCTAACATATGAATAAGCTTACTGAGAGCAGGAGCCACATCCTGGTGTCCTGTTCATCTTTGTGCCCACTGGGCTGAGCATGTTACTTGGCCCATATTAACAGCTTAATAGATGTTGGTTGAATGGATAGTACAGTAGCCACCCTTTATCCAGGGGAGATATGTTCCAAGATACTTGGTGGATGCCTGAAACCAAAGATAGAACAAAGTCCTAAATTCTATGTTGTTTTCCTATCCATACATCTCTGTTAAAGTTTAATTTATAAATTAGACACAGTAAGAGATTAACAACACAATAATAAAATAGCACAATTCTACCACTATACCGTGAAAGTTATGTGAATATGGCCTCTCTCTCAAAATATTTTATTGTATGTTTTCACCCTTCTGATAATGATGGAGGATGATAAAGTGCCTATGTGATGAGGTGAGGTGAATGGCATAGGCATTGTGATATAGTGTTAGGCTACTGTTGACCTTCTACCGATGTGTAAGAAGGAGGATCACCTGCTTCGAGTGATCTGGATCATTGAGCCATGATGATGTTGATAGTTTGATGTCAGGAGCCAATGATGTCGATGGTCGGGGATCCTCAGTAGTTGAAGGGTTTTTGCTGAAAACTTTAGGAAGAACATTGTAATTGGAAGTTGTCTCTTTCTTTTAACTCATCAAAATGTTGTTACAGAGGTTGTAATCCTTAGGTGATAATATGGGTGACTTCAATGCATTCCATCCGAGGATCACGTTCCATAATTTTGTCCTTTAGTGTCTTTGCAATTTAGAAGAAAGACTTCAGCAAATTTTGGTAATGTTCACATTGCTGTTCTGTGTCAGTTTCTTCTTCTTCATCCTTCTCTTCCTCTATAGATGACTCACCTAGTTCTCCCAGTTCCTCATTTGTTAACACTTCTAGATGGCCTTCAATATGTTCTCCCACTTCTTCATCAAGCATGTCAGCAAATCCTCTACCAACTTGTCTTACTACATGAATGATTCACCTAACTTTTCCATCAGTCCCCGGGATGACTTTAAAATCATTCACAACTTCACTCTATAAGTTCTTTCAGCAGGCATTTATGGTTTCTGGTTCTAATTCATGCAGTGCAGTTTGATGAATGTTAAAGATTTTCAGCACTGCGTTATGTCCAGATTAGGGTCTACATCAGTTGCTGACTGAATGCAATCAAATACCAGGCCTTGACAAACTGAACCATGCCCTGGTCAAGGGGCAGTGAGGTGGTATTTGGAGGTAAAAATGCAACTTTGATATTTGTATTTCATAGCTAACAGATTCAGGATGACCAGGTGCATTTTCTGTTATTAATAGGACTTTAAATTCCAGCCCTTCTCTTCCAAGTGTTTTTTCATTTCTGGGATGAAGCATTGGTGGAACCATTCCGTAAATAAGATGGCTGTCACCCACACTTTCTGGTTAATGTTGCCAGAACACAGGCAGATGCTTCGGATAGAAGATTCATTCTTACTGTAGATCTTAGCAACTTCAGCATATGATTTTTTTCTTTCAAGAGAACTTTCACCTTTTCAACTAAAGGAAGAAATTTACAGCTTCTCTTTGACGTATCTGAATTGCTAGCATCACCTCTCGTGCAATTTGGGGCCATTATTAAGTAAAATAGGAGTAACTTGAATACAGACACTATAATACTGAAACAGTTGATCTGATAACTGAGACGGCTACTAAGTGACTATTGGGCAGGGTGCTGCTGGAGCACAGATGCACTGGACAAAGGGATGGTTCACATACTGCAGGGTGGCATGAGATTTCATCACACTACTCAGAAGGGCATGCAATTTTAAACTTAAGAATTGTTGGGCCGGCCCCGTGGCTCACTCGGGAGAGTGTGGCGCTGGTAGCACCGAGGCCACGGGTTCAGATCCTATATAGGGATGGCCGGTGCACTCACTGGCTGAGCGTGGTGCAGACAACACCGTGCCAAGGGTTGTGATCCCCTTACTGGTCAGGGAAAAAAAAAAAAAAAACTTAAGAATTGTTTATTTCTAGAATACTCTACTTAATATTTGTCTTAGTCCGTTTCTGTTGCTTATAACAAAATACCTGAAACTGGGTACTTTGTAAGAAAATGAAATTTATTGCTTACAGTTTCAGAGGCTGGGAAATCCAAAGTCCAGAGAACACATCTGGTGAGGGTCTTGGTGGTAGTGACGGTGACTCATGGGTCTCACATGGCAGAAAATGGCAGAGGAGAGAGAGCCTAACTTCTCATGTGCTTTTCTTTTAAATCCCTCAGAACCATGCCCCTGACCCACCATTATTAACCCATTCCCTATGGCATGGTCCTACAATCTAATCACGTCTTCAAGGCCCCACCTTTCGGTTACCATAATAGGATTTCCCACCCTCGACAGTTACAGTGGGGACTAAGTTTTGGGGGTAATATTCAACTCAAGGTAATATTTTTAGACCACAGTTGACTGTGGGTAACTGAAACAGCAAAAAGTAAAACCTCAGATCAGGGGAATTACTGTATGTTGATCCCCAGTATAAACTCATGAGAAAGACAGCCACATACTCTCTCCTTCCCAGCATCCTGTGTCTTCATGCATACACATCAAAGTACTTTCTGGGAAGGTCAGGGTTCTGGCAGTTTTTGCATTCAGAGCTCAGCCAACAGTCCCCCAGTAAGCAGGGAGGGTAACAAGTGGGTAATAAATAAGGACCACTAACTTTACGTGGACCTTGCTCAGTGTTCTACAACACTCCTTTGTGTATCAAACAAGAAAACACGCAAAACTGTGACTCTATACTGGCAGCAGAGACAGGATGACTGACTCTGACTACTGTGGAGAGATTTTTAAAAATATAGTCTGTGACACATGGCTCAGTAGTTTAGCATTGTACTTTCAGTGTTCTTCATAATGAATCTAAATTGTTAAATTATTTTACTTGTTGAAAACAAACAAAAAGTCATCAGGGTCTATATATTTAGATTAAGAAATCTGGCATATATGCGAGGATACATCAAAAAGTTCGTGGAAAGATTGGTATTATCTTTTAATTCTATATTTCCATGAACTTTTTGCGGTACCCTCACATGCATAATATATTTTTGAGACATTCTCATCAAAAATTAAAATTTGCTCTTTTATTTAAAGATTTGTTTATTAGTTTCCTAGGGATGCCATAACAAAGTACCACAGACTGGCATTTTAAACAACAGAAATATATTGTCTCATAGTTCCGGCCAGAAGTCTGAGATCAAGGTGTTGGCAGGGTTGTTTTCTTCTGAGACTTTTCTCCTCAACTTGTAGGTGGTTGTCTTCTCCCTGTGTCTTCATATCATCTTTTCTGTGTCCACGTATGTGTCCAAATTTCCTTTCTTATGAGGATACCAGTCATATTGGATTAGGTCCCACTCTAAAGACCTCATCTTAAATTAAATCACCAAAAATAAATAAATAAAAATTAGATCACCTCTTTAAAGACCCTATCTCCGTACATGTTCACATTCTGATCTACATATTGTCTGATCAACATATGAATTTGGTGGGGGGACACAATTCAGCCTATAGCAGTATGAATTTTAAGTAATTTGGGACAATTTATTGACTAAAGATACATGGAATATTATGGTAGAGTCATTTATAGCATAATACATTTGTGTGTTGGGGTCATGCATAAGTCACTGCTCTTATAATAACAGAGTTTGCTATAGCCTGCATGTGGCTACTTCTCCAAGCCATCAAAAGACTCCACCCTCCTTCTGTGAAATATAGTCCTGAATTTAATGGGTAAAAATGTATAATGTTACCAAAAAAAAAAAAGTGTGGCAAGCACATAGGAAAGGGGAGAGAGAGAAACATTAGCAACTTGTCCTGTAATTAGAAATGAGTACACCAAATTTCAGTGCACATAAAATTGTGTTAAAGCTAGTAATCAGTTCACGTATTTTTAACATAAACAATGTTTTAACTCAAAATGTATTCTGATATTTCTCATCAATGAAGCACTCTAATAAACAGGAAATAACAAAATTATGAGGAGTAAAGCTAAAGGTAAAAAGTTTTATCTAAAAGGTTTGCTATAATGTCTTTAAAGTTTGAAGGGTACCCAGAAAGCCACATCAGATGAGACGTAGCTGTGGCCAAGGGCAACTTTTCCTTTGAATAGTTTAATTGATTTCTGTAGACCAAAAGGTGGTAGACCAAAGACTCTGGAAGAAGTCCATACTTGCATTTTGAAGAAGAACTTTCACTGAAATATGGCTTGAATACACAGATAGTACTGTTAATTTGTTATTTCCAGGGCTAAATTAGCATAAGTTAATTTCCCGTAAAGTTTAGAAATTTCCTGATTATTTGAAATTTCCATCTACAATTATTTAAAGAATATTTTACTTTTTTTTTTTCTTCTCTCCTTTTAAAATCCAGCTCATGTTTTTTGGAATCTTTCTGTGCCTGGATGCATTTTTGTATGTGTTCACCCTGCTTCCTTTAAGAGTTTTCCTGGCATTATTCAGGCTCCTCACTTTGCCTTGCTATGGCTTAAGGTAAGTTTAAGATCATTAACTATTTTAAATGTCTAAATTATTTTATTTTTACTACTTGTAGAATTTACAGAATAAAGATAATTGGTAGTTTTATTCACACTTTGGCCCTTAATACATAAACTAATTTTTAATTTTATCTTTTTAATGGATGTCATGTTGATATAATATTATACTTTTTATCTGTACATTTTTTTCAAAGTTTTAAACCAAAACTTTGCTTTAGCCAGTAAAATAATGTTAGGGCAAAAGGCTGTCTAGCAGAACAGGAAGGGTCCAGGACTGAGAATCAGACCTCCTCACCACTTTCCTAACTCAACTGTACCTTTATTTTCTCAAAGTCCCTGGACCTCTTATGCATCATCTGTAAAAGAGGACCAGGTTCTAGGCTGGGGAAGTGGGAGACAAGTGGTATCAGAATCTCCTAAGGAGCTTTTACTACAGGGGTTTCTCCCCTGTTTCATTTGAGATAGTTTTCATGACCCGTAGAGCCTTAGGTACTTATACAGGTAAGACTCCCTCTGATTTGTGGTAGTGGAAAGACTCCTGAAGACCACTGTCCCCATGGGAAGGATCAGACAGCCCCACTCAGTATTAATTAGCTGGGGAGCTGTGGGCGGCTGCCTAACTTCTCTAAGCCTTTTCCTCATCAGGAAAATGGGGAGAGCTCAGCATCTTTTACAACAAAGATTGGGAGATGTAAAAAGAATATCCAGCATGGTGCCTGGTTCATAGAAGACCACAACAAATATCAGTTTTCTTCTCTTTCTTCTCTACCAATACTAGGACTCGTAAGGTGAAAATGCTAAGCTTATGTGAAGTTTAATTGGTCTTAAGGTTAGAAGGAAGTTCGGATTTTGCAGTTTTCTTTCTTTGTATAGTTATGTCAACTTGAATTCACTCTGTATAGTTACTCTTTATAACATTATTACTTAGTTCTTAGCATAGTTGTCCAAGTTAAATTTCGAATGTGTGTCACTTTTCTAGTTACATTTCATTCTGAAAAAGTTTTAAAATGCCGAAAGGGACAACAATTTGTGAAACTTCATTTAAATGTAGCAACTATTCCATGGTATATAAAATATGTAATTAATAAAATAATCTAACCGGAAATTGAGTTAAAAATTATTGGCCATATATAGAATTATATGGTGGTGTTTTGTTTTTTTTTTTAAAGACTAACGTCATAGAAGATTCTCTTTTAAAGTAGTAAATAAGCATGTACTTAATACTTAGTAACATGTATAGTTCCTTTAAAAATGAGCCTTAAGCAGTTTGGATAAGAAATTCTTCCAATAAAAATTGGAATAATTTGATGATCATGATGATCATATTGTGAAAAAGGTAAAAATTCTTCTTAGCATATTGCATGGAGTATAAAACAAGTATAAGAATTCAGTTCATATCATTGTTATATGTGATACTTTATATACTGTAACCTTAGTTGCCATCCAAAATAAGAATGAGTTATGTTGCATATTTTATTAATCACAAGTTAATCAAATGGAAAGATCTTTTTAAGAATTTAACCAACAGCTTTAAGATATTTCAAGTATATCCTTTATACCTTTAGGAGAATTTTTAAGAAGGCTTTATTCTTATTAGCAAACTATCTTAAAGACATTTGTAGCATGGTGCTTTAACATTAACGGAGCCTCACTTCAGTGTACTTTTTTCCTTTATCACTATTGGAAGCTCAATAAAATCATGGTATTTAGTTAACTTTTTGGAAGACCAAAGTGAAATCTGATAAAGCATTACTAAATATGAATCTTCATGTGTGACTACATGAAGATGATGGATTGATGGACACATAGAAATTTAGATAAAGTCAGTTGAGACTTGCCTGACATAAAATAACTAATATCACATAGGGGTTTTCACATCTACATTATGGGCTAGATTACTTTTTAGTTCTTTGATTAACAGTTTGTGGCATGTTCATGCTCTAGCCATCTTTATGTGAATGGCTTTCAAAGACATATATTCTATATGGCTGTTGGCATGATAAGACAAAACATTAAAATAAAATATAATGTAAAAGAGACTCTCTTCTTCCTCGGAAATGGTTAGCACGCAAGTGACATACTCTGAATGAAGTGGTGGTTTGCCAATATTCCCAAGGGTCTCTTTTTTGGGGGCTCTTATTTGAAGACCCATCCTATTGTCATACAGACATCTAGAACTGTGCTGCATTCAGGTTCATTTCTGTGTGTACCCTGTCACTTGAGGAAAGAGGGCACCAAAGTAACATTAGAAAAGTCTTTCAGTATTCTGAAAACTAAAAGAGGTGTTGCAAGGAAATGGGAAATTATAAATCCTCTACTTCCATTTGCTTTATCTTGTGTGGTTGATGGCCCCTAGGTCCAACCACTTTTAGATATTTTAAGATATTTTTAGGATATGAGATAAAGATTATTGCTTTTTTACATTAACTTGTAATTTTTAGTCTAAGTTAGGGTAAAATTTGAAAATAAAATGTTTTCTATTTTCAAGGTTTATAGCTAAAACAACACTAGAGGGCAGCCTGTTACATACTACATTTAAGACACTAAGTTTTCCACTGCAAACAGTTCTTAACTAATTTCTGCAATTTGAATTAACTGAAAAATTACATTTCATGCTATTACTAAGAAATATTTATATAATATGTAAAAGATGAAATGCAGTTTAATTACATAACAGAATTTCAGCAATTTTAAGTACTCTTTGTGAGGGTAGGCCAGGTTACACAGAATATGAAAATACTGTCTTAATGTCTTAATGCCTTACGTGTGTTTTTTAAAATTGAATAATTTGTGCTTAAAGTAACATGAGTTGGAATTTTTATTTTCTTTGAGCAATTTAGAAAACATTGTCTCTTTTAGCAATATTTTTGAAGCACAAAATGCCGTATTTGATAATGTGAAGTTATATTAAACTTATTGTTGAATGTTAAGTCTAAGACCTTTCAAATATTTTTTTTTTTATGGAATGATTATTTGGAAATAGTCAAATTCTGCCTTCTTATACCTTTCCTTTCAATGTTCTTTACTTCTCTTAAAGATTATTTGATTTGTCTTGCGTATAGCTATGTCACATTCCATCTTTCTCAGCAAGCAAAAAGTGAGTGCTCTTTCCTTCAGTCTGACTATATTTTTTTCAAAGGGATAAAAAGAAATTAGAGACCAGCAAAAAGTTGATTGTTCTTTTTTTGAATGTTTTCTTTTTCTCTCTTCTATATTTCATTCTTCTTCTCATAAAAAACTTAGTATCTTTCTAATCTCTTAGTTCTTTGAGATTATTCCCAAAAAGGGAGGAAAAAATATGAGAGTACTTTTAAATATTTGTGGAAAAATAGAATTAAAAGATAATACTAATCTTTTCATTTACTTTTTGAAGATCTCATATTTGTCAAATTAATCAAGATTCTGACATGAAAACAGTTAAGTAGTTGCAGTTTATTACTGTCTGTGTCAACATCACATCAATAATAGAGTAATATAATTGCCCTTTCATGTTTGAGATTAGTGTTCTCACAACCTCTGCTTGCGGATCTCTATCTGGCACAGCATTTGTGAGAGCTTTTTTAAAGCAAATAGACCCCTGGATTTTAGGCTTGAGAATTTAATCTTCGAACCTATTTCTAGATATTCTGCAAACTTGCCATGGTTTTTGGCTTTAGTTTTGGTTTTCAGTTGTTGTCAGTATTGACAACTATATAAATAGTCTCTACCTTTCTCTAAGACTGAGGACCAAGATGATTTTGCATCCCTTTAAGTAAACCCAGCCTTCATCATGATTGCTTGATGCATTTTGCCAACTTCTGACCCTGATAAAGTATTGTTCATTGTGAGGTATTGGCAGGGTCCATAGTTGTGTGCCTTATCTTGTTATCTTGAGTTCATAATCGTGTGTGTTGTTTGCAAAGGATGCATTGTTTTCATAAAAAGTTTACATCTGTCCTCAGTGACCTCAAGAATACTTAGCTGAAACTCTTTCTGATGGATTAAAAATATTGAAAAATCTTTGTCCCCAAACGCTTTGTTGTACACTAAAAAAAGAAATATATCTAGATTTTTTTAAAAGCAGACTTATTTATATATTTCTTCCTTCTTTTTCAGATAGGGTAGTATCATTTTAGGAAAACATTTGAGAAACTTCTTAAATTAGGATAATCTTTTAATGACTGAGGACATGGAATACAGAATTGAGTTTTGATTCATTATGTGAGGTATCTGTGTTTCTTGGAAGAATGATAGGATTTGTTTTCAGAAAAGTAGACTGCTCTGAATTATGCTAAACAGATATCAAGCATCATTTTTCCAAATTTTACTTGTAGAATAAACTAAAAGCCAATTATATAACTATTTTTAATTTATCTGGCATTTTTGTGAATGCTCTTTCCTCCTAAAATTTGTGACTTTATTTTGTGCTTTAGAATTCTCAGTCTCATTTGGGTTAAAAGTTGAGGGCGATTATAGAGAAAAATGATAAAATCTGGAGCCAAGAACTGATAATTATTGTTGTTGAAAAAAGCTTTACTAAAGTTAGACAGTGATAACTGAGTTGAGTAGGTTTAAGTAATAAATGGCTAGAATACTTTGCTTTTACTGTTAGAGCAAACAAGATATGTACAAGCAAATTTGCTGATCTCTCACCCCAGTTTTAAGCAGAACTCATTTGAGGTTTCATGGACTCTTTTTTTTTTTTTTTCCCCTTGTTTTAAAAAGCAAGTGTATCTTTCTTTTGAGAGTTTACTCCATAATAAAATTCTTATCGCCCAGAATTATGAAATTCAAAAGCTTGATAGTTTTTTAATCTGTTGTGTTTCCTCCACATGCCTTACCTCTTTTGAGATAGTTCTACCCCAAATTAACTTCACATATATATTAGGAATAGATTTTTATCTTTTTAGACAAAATTAAGCCTTGATTTTGGCCTAAGTGATTAATGCCACCACTATAGCACATGTAGGGAGAGCTCTTGGTATCTTTCTCTGGGGAAACAATTATGCCTGTTATTTCCTCTTACCAGAGCTGATCTTATGTGGCTTATTTGTCAAGAGCAATAAACATATTTGTTATATATTTAGAAAGTCTTGGTAACCTCAGGTTTTGTTGTCCCCTGTTGCCTCACCATGACGCTCAGAGCGTAGCAACATTACAACTTCTCTCTTTCTTTCTCTCTTGTAAATCAGACCGAAGGGAGGAGCACTTTCACTTCCTTTATAGAATGGAATGTGGTGGCACAGGGACTCCTTGTGGTGAGTAAACCCTGATTTTTCCTTCTATACTCTTGGCCAAATTGACATTAGTACAAACGAGTATTAATTACAATGCAGAGGTGAAGAGCACAGGCAGACATAAACATTTGCGAGTAGAAACATAACTGAAGAAAGTGTAGTTCCTTCTTTTAAAAATAGCATCCTTACTTGGTCCCAAAGCCCTGTCCACATTTATCCGTGAAGGATTTGACCATGCTTTCACCTAACATGAAAATCACTCAGTAAAGTGATCATTAATTACGTGTGTTAATCTAGACTTGACAACAGAAACTTCATTCCCAGCTGCTACAGTAGTCAGATGGACTTAGTTCCTTCCATATAAGCAGTTTTTATTTTGCATTACTCTAAATATTGAGCTTTATAAAACTGGTTATTTTTTTCTAGTATAGTCTAGAATTATTTTAAAATCACTCAGTGTAAGTGTTAAGTATTTTTGTATCATATGTCAATCAAACTTAAGATTGAAAGTATTCAATTTTCTAATTAGGGAAAACATCTTGATATCACTGCTTTATTCCAGTTTACTTTAAAATTATAAAGGGACTTCTCTTTCAAAAATGTGAACCATATTAAATATTTTACATTTTTATATTTCAGCAGTAGTTGTATTTCTTCACTCTTTCAATTATTCTACAAATAGCTAAAAATGTTGAGGCAGAGAGAGAAAGAAATATCCAGTTTATGTATTTTATAATGAAATAACTCATGTTGATAACTCTGGCATGCTTCAGTACCTATTTGAAATTAACTATGCAGGAATTCTTCCATGTCTCTTGCTCATTTTTGCTGCAGCCTCTTCCTTCCAGATCTCCCTGTCCTCATAGTCAGCATATTATCTTCTGCTAAAGCATGGGAGGAATTGATCATCTTTCTCTACTACGTAATTCTGTTCTCATAAATCTATGAGCCCTTTGAAATAACTGGAGATGCTTTAATTGGTAAATTATACAATGGAAAATTATAAATTGTATAATTAGTAAAAACACAATAAAAGTATTTATGTGAATAAAAGGTAAAATTTAGAAATGCAGAGAATTTGGTTTCTGTAAGGGAGATTATTTTGAAAAATTTTCAAGTTCTGTTAAATATCTTATTTAATATTACTTGTTTTGCCATAACACACAGCCAAACCCGTAAATTAGATTAGTGGGATTTTCACTTTGCCAAACAGCATGTTTCTCGTTTATGGTTTTCATCTGGGACTTCCAGCATTTGCAAAAGAAATAGCAAGTAACTACCATTTAATAGCCATTTATAATGAAGAACGTCACCCTGAAAGTATTATTCAAGAGCCAATTCAAGATTAATTGGCAGAGCTGAGGATAAGCTTCTTACTGAGTTTGAAATGCTTATCAGATAGTTATCTAAAAATATCCTGGGGGGCGGCCTGTGGCTTACTTGGGAGAGTGTGGTGCCGAGGCCATGGGTTCTGATCCCTATATAAGTGAGCCTATTAGCTCACTTGGGAGAGCATGGTGCTGACAACACCAAGTCAAGGGTTTAGATCCCCTTACTGTTTATCTTTTATTAATAAATAAATTAAATAAATAAATAAATAAAAATAAAAATATCCTGGCAGAGAAGAAACAAATACTGTGATTGGTTCAACTTGTTTTAACCAGGTAAACTTATTTTTGAGGTTAGGTCTTTTTATAGGAAGTCTATGGTATGCACAGATGTCTTTTAAGACACCACCTCAGAAACAATTTTTTATTTTTGCAACTTTCCTTTTTCATTAACAGATACATTTATATGAAAACAAGACCCTCATTTCTCAAGAGTTCTGCTTCTTTTATTCTTTATTTGAATAATATTTCTTAATTTTGAAAATCACAGTCATCTCTGTAGGAACCAATTATGATGTTAGCAATGGAAGATTGTCACCAGAGCAGAGGACATACAGGAAGCAGTGGATCCAAAGGAATATATGTAGTCCTATTTTTTCTGCATGTGTTTTTAGAAATAAAGAATAAAACGATAGATGTATTTGGTTTTTAGCACAATAATTTTCCAAACGAGATCACAGTACAATGACAAATTATAGTGTTAAACTTTTACTAAAAGGTCCTGAGTTGTTGATTCTATAAGTTTAGAAGTTCTTTTTTAAAAAGTCTAGAGTATAGAAAGTAATGAAGAGCATGCCTTCTGGAACCAGACTGCCAAGATTCTGATCTCTGCTCCACCACATAGTAACTTATTAACCGTACCATCGCAGGCATGTCTGGACTGCCCCTTGCCTCATCTGTAAAATTGGGATGGTGATGGTACTTTTCTTATAGGATTACTGTGAACACTAGATGAATATACGCAGAGTGCTTAGAACAGTGCCTGCCACATAGTAACTGAAAAGTGTAGCATAAGGTATTTCTACAACTTTTCCTTGTTTTTACAACCTAGTTTAATCCTAGGTAAGATAAAACTAAATTAAGTTGTTGACTCTTAATTTTAAAATTTTAACTTACCTTGTTTCAAAGAGTGTGGTATTATATTATTTTGGGATATGTATTTACAATGTTTGGTAGATCTAATTTCTAACAATGACTTGTATTAAATATAATATTCCTTCATAGATATGCTAGCACATTGTTTTGTTGTAAATATGTTTATAAAGAAATGCAACTGGATATATACCAAAAAAGCCCTTTATCTCTCTTTTTTTTTTTTTGTCCTTTTCGAGACCGGCCGCACCACGCTCAGCCAGTGAGTGCTGTGAGCACACTGGTCACCCCTATATAGGATCCGAACCCGCGGCGGGAGCGCTGCTGTGCTCCCAGCGTCGCACTCTCCTGAGTGCGCCACGGGCTCAGCCCGAGCCCTTTATCTCTTAAATAAAATTGCTTTGACTGAGATCACTTAACTAAGTAGATGCCAGTACAGTCCCAAAAGCTGTAAGTATAGTTTTCTACTTTAGTTATCAACATCATTTTGGAAATTAATGCAAATTAATTAATGCTACCCTATTTTTAGTTCCTATCATTTTCTTTGACCTATTTTGTAAAACATGACCTATAGTTCCTAAATACAGAGGGCCACAACTATAGGTGGTGTGTGATTTTCAGTGCATGCTGAGCTGTGCCCACACTTGATGGTGGGGTGGGACAGCATCCTCACTGATGCCTCAGAGTTTGTTTCCTGCCATCCCAGCGGAGGAAGTCACACACAGGCCAGGAGCTCAAGAGTGTTCACAGTGTGTCCTTTTCTCAGTGTTTGAATTAGAAGTATGTTTAAATGATCAGATCCAACTCTAGACAGGTGTAATAGCTCTTCCATTTTCAACCTTGTGGGAGTGGGATAGAAAATGACCTTGATAGTCAGATGGCCCTTGGCAGAGATCTGTGCTCTGGGATGTGTGTTTGGGAGGTGGGAGATGAGGATCACTCTGGGTTCCATAAGGAGAAAAGGGCCAGAGTATGTCTGGGAGAGAGAAAAACAGAGTTAGAGAAGAGAAAGTCGGGGTCACAGAAAAATAATCATAAAGATTGATCAAAGTGTTTAATGCAATTTTGCCCAAAGCCCTAACTTCAACTACTAAGAATAATTTCACTTGGTTTTTCCTGCCTGTCTCAGGATAGGTGATTTGACTTAGACAAATTCTGACCTGTTTCCCATTTATGCTTGTTGGTTCAACTCAGTGTCTTCCCATCTACTTCTAGTCCTTCCTATGCATAGTCTTCAAAGAATTTGCCTCTTTCCCAGACTTTTGTAGTATCCCATATTCTGTCTGTAAGCAAATGAACCAAATTCATACCTAACTGAAAAGGTTGTATAGCATACATGTAGAAAACAGGAGTGAGGTTCTGTAACAACTGCTCACACAATTGGTATTACGTCATCATCATATCATAAAGCAGTGTAACAGCTGGAAGACACAGATTCCTTGTTGAACTCTGCAAGGATCTTTGGAAGAAAAGAGCCCCTGATCTGAATGTGGACAAGGGTTAGAAAGAGCTCCAGAGCATACATAGCCATGAAATAGCAAATGCGTAGATGGCTCAGAAGGCCAGTGGCTGATTAGCAGATGAGCGCCCCCTAATATTGTTGCTCAGAGTATTGTCATGATTGGTGAAAATAAACAGATTCTGTAGCACCTAAGGAAAATACTCAAGCCTTTTGATTGAATGCACTATACATAAAAGCTGCCCAAACAGGAGACTGCATTTTCTGTCTTAAGGTGTCAGCCTGCAGTTGACATATGTAGATAGATAAAGCATCCTTCCCATTCTTGTCATAGGAATGTTATATCTAGTGGAAGAAGTCTTAAATATTTTCTTTTCTAATGTATTTTTTGCTGTGTCTTAAGGTTCCCCCCCCCCCCAATTTAGGTTTAGCTCTTCATACTCTAACCTCAGAAGTAAGGAATGATTCTTTGGTCATATTAGGGAAAAAAAATATTTCAACTCAAGTCACAGAGGACTAGCCAGTACAAAAAAGATATGAAGAGAAAATTCACAGGAAATGTAAATAATCCTTAAATATATAAAAAAGATGTTTAGTCTCCTAATAGAAATTAACATTGATGGGCCGAGCCCGTGGTGCACTCGGGAGAGTGCGGCGCTGGGAGCGCAGCAGTGCTCCCGCCGCGGGTTTGGATCCTATATAGGGATGACTGGTGTGCTCACAGCGCCCACTGGCTGAGCGCAGTGCGGCCGGTCTCAAAAAGGACAAAAAAAAAAAAAAAAAAGAAAAAAGAAATTAACATTGAAACTACACTAGATACCATTTTTCCCCAGTGAAATTGGCAGGGATTTAAAAGTTAATCAAACACTGTGATGATGCACATGGGTTATAGGCTTTCTCATAACATTGCTAGTGGAGGTACAACCTCTACAGAGGGCAGTTGAGTCATTTCTATCAAAATATCAAGTTAATACAACCTTGAAATTCCAATTTTAGGAATTTATCCTGCAAATATATTTTCATATTTGAGACATGACATATACATTGCACCATGGTTTATATTGCTAAAGATTAGAAATCTGGAAATGGTTTGTTAAATAAATTATGGTACATCCACATAGTGAAACACTGCACTGTCAGAAAAATATGAGTTTCTTATGAACCAATATCACCTCTCCCCCAGAGTGATGGAGATGCAAAGGATTACTCAAAGCCCATTTTTCCAGAGCAGTGAGAGGCCCAGAAGGGGTTAATTCCAGGAAACGACTTCTTTAAGAGAGAAGCATTCCTCAGAAAATAGCCCCGAACTAGGTTTTCTCTCCTTTTTTTTGTCCAGCCAAGAAAGTTACAGAAAACACAGGTGGTTAATCAGTCATAGTGAAAATATCAACAAACTGGCTACATAACAATTTTCATTAAAGCAGGTGCAACTTAAGAATAGTTTAAGTTAATTTACCATCAAAGGAGTCGTAAAACTAAGCTATGTGACATACAAAAGAACCAATGAGATAATTGTTATGGCAACACTTTGTTCCCTAGGAAACTGAAAACAGTTGAAGGTGAAATGTGGAACCAACCACTAGTTGGCAGAGTAGCCTTGAAGCTTTTAGCATATATTCTTTTCCCATCATTAGGTTTAGCTGCACCAAGGGCATCTGCCCTTAGGCCAAGCACTTTTGCTGTGTTACAATTTTCATATCCATACCAGAGAATTTTTAGTCCTGTGAAAGTTTTCTGTTTTTTCCCAAGCTTAGCATTTCTATGTGCAATACTAAAAGGTTAGGTTATTCCTCAAACTACAAGGCTTTGGCCTTGCTAAAACTGAAGACTGTGGTCCTACTATGCTACAACCTAAACTAAAGAGCTTTGGGCCTTCTAACAGCTAAGGACTGTTGTCCTACTAAGATAAAGATCTTACTAAGCTACAGCCTGATCTAAGGACTTTGGTCCTTCTAATCTAAGGGCTGTGGCCCTGCTAAGCTAAAGGTTAAGGCCCTGTGAAATACATGTGCTTTACTAATGTTAATACCCTCCACAAACCAGTATGGGAAAATCTGTTATGATGTTAAATAAAAAGTACAAGGTCCAGAACAATGTGCATATAATGCTGACATTGTGTAGAAAGGGCTGACTTAGCAGGCTACAGGGCTTCATGGTTAGGTTAGAGGTTCATGTCAATCATGGAAAGCCGTTGCTTTATTTTTTTATTTTATTTTATTTTTTTTATTATTTTTATTTTGTCAATATACAATGTAGTTAGTTATTGTGTCCCATCACCGAAACCTCCCTCCCTCCTCCCTCTCCCCCCTCCCACCCAGGTGTGTCCCCTCCATTTTCTTGTTGTAAGAACTTCAGAAAGCCGTTGCTTTAAAGCACTCTGTGTGCACATGCCGACCCTCTGTTTGCTTATTAAGATTGCCAACTTCTAATAGTAATTCTGGTTTAACATTTTTATATTCTGTACCTAGGCAGAAAATTTCATACTTAGTGTTACTTTCCTTGTTGGTTTGAAGTTTTGAAAAGATCAACCTAATGCTCGTTACCTTTGTATGCCAATGTGTAAAAATTATTTGGTTTTTTTTTTACATATAATTTGAAACTCATATTTTTATTACTTCTTATATGTTTCAGGGATAGACGTTTGCTTCAGCCTGCCCAGGTGTGTGACATTTTGAAGGGTGTCATTTTGGTAATCTGCTATTTTATGATGCACTATGTTGACTACTCCATGATGTACCACCTGATAAGGGGGCAGTCAGTCATCAAGCTCTACATCATCTACAACATGCTGGAGGTAAGGACGCTCATTGACCCCACTGTGGCCAGTGTGGCCCACCACCTGCACAGCCCTGGCCTGTGTGCATGACTTCAAGTCTTCCAATACAGAAGGGGCCTGAGAGTCAAGAATGCTTTTCTGCCAACTCTAGTGCTGTTGCTTCTGGCCTTCAGTGTGCGTATAGTCATTTGGGCATCTTGTTAAAACATGGAATTTGATTTAGTAGGTCTGGTGTAGGGCTGGAGAATCTATTTCTAGAGAGGTGCGGTGCTTGCGCTGCTGGTCCTGGGACACACTTACAGTGGCAAGTCCTGGGACACACTTATGGTAGCAAGTCCCCAGGGCATGATGGTACACAGGAAGGATACCTGCTGCCTAGACGTGTTTGAGTCAGTTCCCCCCTGAAAATGTAAATTGTCAAATACTAGGCAAATTTGTTTTGCACATTCATGGGAAATCCATTTGTACTTTTTGCTAAAACTTTAAAAATTATGAAGAAAATATTATTAGGTATATGTTTGCTGTAATAGATTTACATTTAGCAAGTAAACTTTCCCAATTTCTCCAAGTATTTGATGTTTTTAATATAGTGTATGTCACTTTAAAGCAGTCAGCATGTGAAAATCTGCATTTATACAAAAAATAAATTAAGCAGTTACAGATTCACTTTGCAGAAAAATTCTTTGCTGTATAGGCAGAATCTTAGTAAGTTTTTTAAATAGTAAGCTACCCTAGGTTGTATAACAAACTTTGAAATTCAAATTGCATTTTTCTATACTATTTTTTAGGAACACAGGTAAGGTCTACCCATCTTGTAAATTAGCCAGGAAGAGTTTTTTCTTAGTGGATGGACAGATGGGGTAATATGGAGGCTCTGGCCTTTCTCCCTGAAGCTGTACCACATGGTAGCCAAGGACTTTCCATCTTCACAGAAACCATGGGACTCCAGCCATCCTGGTCACTCCTAAGCTCATTGGCCAAGGTGTTTTAAAACCACACTCCAGCTTCCTGATTCTAGACTCGCTGCCCGTACACTTGCTTGCTCAACCCTGTCCTCAAATAGGATGCCAAGGGGTGGGTGTGGATGAAGTTTGTGAAACAGAGTAGCCCGTCTTGTTCTCCCTCCTGCAGAAAGCAGCCCTTTTACCTTCTTCTGTTTGCATTGCTCTTCATGCCAGTGCCCTGTGAGTCTCCTCTACTGCCTTTTCCTCTTAGGGGGTTGCAGGGAACAAGGGCTTCTCCCTGCTCCCACACTTAGTGTGTGCGTCTCTTGGCTTGCAAAGCCCTCTCCAAGGTAGTTGTAGTGTTGTTGCTAGAAAACAGGCCAAGAAAAAGGATCCATGAATTTCTGATTAAAATGGCTTCAATACTTACTCACTTTGTAGACGACAGTTGATGGTTTGGTTTAAGCATGGTGGGCAAGAGTACAGGCTGTAGCCTAGAGACAAACTACCTCTGATCAAATCCTGGCTCCTCCCCTTATTACCTGCTTATCCTTGACACAGTGGCTGGTTGCTGAATATCTCTAATCCTCAATTTCCCACCTGTAAAGTGGAGATACTAGGGGGATTATGAGGATAAATGAGACAATACTTAGAAAGGGCTTAGCATGGTGCCAGGCGTGTGGTAAGAGCTCCCTAAATGGTAGTGAATTGAATGTATTCATTTGCTTACATTTAATAGGCACTTACTGCATGCCAAGTACCATCTTAGACCCTAAAGATCCAGAGCTGATCAAGCCTGTTCTTGTGGAGCTTATATTCTTCAGGCGGGATAGACAGTAAACAAGGAGATATTAGGAAATGATAAATACTATGATGAAAAGAACAGGGTAATGCAGTAGAGACTGTAGGAAGCACAAGGGATTGGATAATCCGGGAAAGGCCTCTCTCAGGATGTGGTGTTCCAGCTGGATCCTGAATAATACAATGCCCTCTTTTTTTTCTTTTTTAAGTACCTCTTTTAATTTGTTATACTATTTTGAAAGAGATTGATACCTGAAAAAAGTATTTAGGAACTAAAATGAATATTATATTCCATATAATGAACCTCAAACAAAAACAGTGAATGTTCTTTACAAGTATTAAGTGTGAATAAAGAATTTTAAGTTTGAGTCCTGAGTCTAAACTTAAAGGGCTGAAACCAGAAGAACATTATTTTGATGTGCTCTCAACCCCTTTTATTTTTGCCACTATGTAAGACTTTCCATGTTACCAGCATAGCTAATTAGACAAAACCTAATTCAAATTCTACAAATATTTGAGCATTCACTATGTGTCAGAAAATAAAGAAATACGACCATGAATAAGTAAACAAAGATCCCTGCTCTTCTCGAGATGACCTTCTACTAGGTTCTAAATTAGTGGATCTCTAGTATTTGAGTTGCATTTGAATTTTAGTAACATACTTAAATGGAATATAAACACTTTTCTAATAATTTTCCTTTTTAGGTTGCTGATCGTCTGTTTTCATCTTTTGGACAAGATATATTAGATGCTCTCTATTGGACAGCAACAGAACCTAAAGAAAGAAAAAGAGCCCATATTGGGGTGATTCCTCACTTTTTCATGGCCGTTCTCTATGTCTGTATCCTTCTAGACTTATTGGAAATTTTAAAAGTCGGTGGATATTATACCTTATTTTATTTGATTAGCCATTTCACAGATTAAAAGATTTATATGTCTGTGTGTATTCTGAAGATTGATGTGAAATGTGTGCTTCCTTTTGAGGAATTGGTTATAATAGTAATTATAAATTAAAGAGCTTCATTTATGCACAACCCTTTGAGCTACTAGAAAACAGTTCTATTCTCAATGTAACTGATTATAAGGAAAGATTTTATAATGAAGTTAGTGTATTTATATAGATGTATGAGTATGTAACTTTTTCAAATTTATATTATAATTTTTCTTGAAATTATCTTTAAATCTATGAAATCTTTGTTATAACCTTGGGTTGGAAAGTAAAACGTGAAATTAGTTGGGAGGAATTTTGGCGGTGGTGGGGGGAGCGGGTATGTGCGTGCATGGCTACATGCACGAACATGCATGTGTCCCTGGCTTAAAGCTTTTCGTCTGGAGAGTAAATGCTTTACTATATAAATAGTGGGCATGTGTGTATGTACCCATTCATATACATTTCACACATATACACACCTATCCTTATGTTCTGTATGGAGTCAGGACTCATTCACAGTTATATGACACATTTTTTTCTTACTCTTTCTGAAAGAGTGACACTTGAAAGAAATTGGGTTAATGCTTGAGAAATTAGAGACTAAGTGGAAAGATAACCTGTAAGGGTAAAATCTTGTTGCAGTTCTAAAAGAGAAAAACAGTTTCCATTCTAAGATATTAATTAACTATTCCACATGTGATATGAATATAGTTCTGCAGCTTATGGATACTTCAAAATGACATACAAGGAATAATCTTAATTATTAGACATTTCTTACTGTCTTACATTCCATGTCCCCTAAAGAACCAGAGAAGAAAATCACTTCCAGACTTACATCTATTTTGTGTTCTTTAGAATACAAATTTTCTTAGTTCAGAATATATAGTTTTAAGTTTCTTCTTTCAGTATTTACCATAATTTATTTCTTTTATTTAACAAACTTCTTTGAGGGGCTGTTTCCCAAGCACTGTGCCAAGTCCCAGAGATGCAGAAAGAACAAAATAACTCTGTTGCAAAGGACTCACAGTCTTAATAAATGGATGCATGGAGGTTTGTTTCTACTTTTGTTTTATTTGGATTGCATACATATTATCCTGTCAAATGTATATCAACTATAGCTGATGGGGAAATTAGGAAGATAATAAATGTAAGACTTAATTTAGAAAGCATAGTCATCTTTTTCCCCATTATTCAGTTTCAGAATTTTATAGTATTATCTGTTAATACAATATGAAAACACACTGGTTTTTCCTTGACAGACTGTTAGTTTTGCATGCAATTCTTATAATGGTTCAAGCAACAACTCTCAATGTAGCTTTTAACTCACACAACAAGTCGCTGCTTACTATCATGATGTCTAATAATGTAAGTATAAGATTTTCTTTTACATTTTTGAGGTTATACAGGTGCTTTAGCAGCAATATTCAGGATGAGATAAAATTCTTTGTTCTTTATGTTATTTATTCTCTAGGAAATTTTGTATGTAGCATGTCCATTTTTAAAGCTGTTATAATGATAAAAGTGGTATCTCTGCTTACTATTTCAGTTTGTTGAAATTAAAGGAAGTGTTTTCAAGAAGTTTGAAAAGAACAATCTCTTTCAAATGTCAAATAGTGGTATGTACAATTATATTCTACTTGCAGCTTTATGCAGTATTATTTTGCAATTCATTCTCAAGCCCTGATGTCACATTACCTGTAGGCCACTATTTCTTTGACTTAAGCTGCATTTTCTCTTACGCTATCTCTTTACTGAGTTTCCTTCTTATCTTTAGTTTAGGTAATCTCAGGACATTTAAGATAATGAAAATTTAAAAACATTTGTATAGCACCATACCATACTTTCAGAAGCTTCTCATTAGTGCAGAAATTTCTCTGCAGAAGGTTATATTATTCTTTTTTATAGATGTGGAAACTGAAATACAGAGAAAGTAATTTGACTTCCCCACAGTCACTCACATAGCTACTAAGAAGAAAAATATTACTATAAATCTCAGATTGTCTCTAAGTTCTTTAGATTTTTCATTTATACCTTACTCCCTCCTTTCTGGTCCTAAGAAGTATGAAGACACAAAATGTATCCCTGGAGGCATAGGTTTTTCATAATCATGAAAATCGGAGCAGCATAGTGTAGTAGATCTCAAAGTGTGGTCCATGCAGCCCTCAAAAGGGGTTCCTGAGACCTTTCCAAGGAAATAAGGATGTGAAGACCTTATTTGTCTTCCTCACCATGTTGACATTGCACTGGTGGTGAAAAGGCTGCAGTGCCTTAGCTAAAATAAAGACAGGTGTAGGACAGAGCGGGGACATCTGAAGGAACTTTACTTGGTAATGTCCTTGAGTTAGTGAGGGTGTATCAAGGGGAGGTTGTGGGTGTTGTTCTCAGAGCAGCACTTCTCAAATTTTTGAGTCTTGGGACCCTCTTACAAATTAGGAGGATCCCAAAGGGCTTTTGTTTATATGTCTATCACTATTTATCATACTAGAAATTAAAACTGGGAAGTTTCTTAAAAATATTACATGTTTACATAAATAACATTTTTATTTAAAATAATTACATTTTCTAACTAATTTTTATTGAGAACAGTTTTTTCAACAAGTAGTGCTGAAATATCTGGATAAAAGTTAAAAACAAAAATACCTTTGACCACCCAAAAAATTAATTCAAAGTGATTCATAGCCCTAAAATTAGATGCTAAAATAAAAAAGCTCCTAGAACAAAATATAGAATAAATTCACAACCTTAGTGTAGGCAAACATTTTTAGAGACTATACAAAAAGCACTAAGTATAAAAATAAATAAGTTGGACTTCTCAAAATTAAAAACTTATGCTTATTAAGAAAATTCAAATGAAAAGGCAAGCTACGCTGTTAAAAGATTTGAGATGCATATATGTGACAAAGGATTTTTTGTTTCCAGAATATATAACAAACTCTACCAATCAATAATGAAAGGACAATCCAATTTAAAAATGGGAAATAGACTTGAACAGACATTTTGCAAAAAAAGATCTATAAGTGGCCAGTAAGCCCATGAAAATGTACTCAGTATTACTAGGGAGAATGTCACTAGTGAAATACATAGTAAAGCCATAATTACATGTCATTATTCACCCACCAGAATGGCTGCTGTTGTAGCCAGACAGTGCCAAAAGTTAATGAGGATATGACAGTCTCCTGTACTGATGGTGTGATTATAAAATATTACAACTGCTCTGCAAAATTTTTTGGCAGTTCCTTATACAATTAACTGTTTACCTACTTTATAATTCAGCAGTGAAAACACTTTTACAGTAGTACCTGTGAAAGAATTATTATGGCAGCCTTATTCATAGTGGCCCAAAACTGGAAACCATCTAAATGTCTATCAACAGGAAAATAGATAAACAAATTATGGTGTATCCATACCATGAAATACTCATCAGCAATTAAAGGAAAAAAAATGAACTTCTGATATATTCAATTGTATAGGTCTCAGCATTATGTTGAACAAAACAAAAGCCAGTCACAAAAAAGTACATGCTGTATGATTTTATTTATATGAGGTTTATGAGCAGACAAAATTAATTTATGATGGTAGAAATAAGGGCAGTTGCTTATTGGGGATGGGGATTAACTGGGAGAGGGTGCAAGGGAGCTTTAGGGTAATGGAACTCTTCCATATTTTAATTAGAGGATGGGTGGCACAGGATGTGCATTTCACTGTATGTAAATTTGACCTCTATATTCGACCATGAAAATAATGGCATATAAATATATTAAAGCAAATGAATGTTTAGAATTATGGGAGATTTGAAAACTAGGTTAGAAACAAAAAGGACAAATGAAAGATTTTAACACGAAAGTCTAGACAGTTCTGTGGGGCTATGATGGACCTTAGTTCTCAAAGCTCTGAGAAGCAGTTTGTGTTGTGTCTTTCTGTGTATTAATATTCCTCTCCTTTCAATTGCATGCTGCCAAGCACCGTGAATTTGAAATGAAAGAGAAGAGGGAAGAAAAGAGGGAGGGGGCTAAGTTACAGAATTTTTTGTTAGCTTTGATAGTTAAACACGGAATATATTGATTCAACTATAAGTATTTCATATGTTGCAAAAATCATATTTTTATTAATTTGTATTAATATCTTGCTTTCAATAGGTTCTCTTTATAGAGCTTTGAACTAAACATGCAGATCTTAGGTTTTAAGGATTTTCAGTCTTGAAATTGTAAGAAGGAGATTGTGAGTGGTTTTTAACCTTATCACCAGCATGTTGATGCAATTAATATCCAAACAGTTCCCCCAAATTACATTCTTTTAGCTTACAAAGATTAGGGATACAATATTTGAGGTTTAAGAAAACTCTTTAAACAATGGCATACTGATCAGGTGTACATATCAGTTCACAAGAAATTCAGGAGTTTAGGCTTAAAATAATAACTAATCAGCACCGAAACAGTTTTACTTATTGATGTAAGAAGTTCATCTTACAGTGCAAGGTGGTCTGCATTGTACCCTTTGGAATAAATAAAGAATAAATAGAATAAAGAAATTAACTTTATGCTAAATTAACTTTTAAAACTCACTCCCAAGTAAGAAATATTGCATATGATACTCAGATATTAAATGGAAAGATAAGAAATCACCGAGAGCAGCTTTTTACTTTTTTTTTTAACTTTATTTTATTTTGTCAATATACAATGTGGTTGATTACTGTGGCCAATTACCGAAACCTCCCTCCCTCCTCCCTATCCCACCTCCCTCCCAACAACCTCATATCTGTTCACTTGTCGTATCAACTTCAAGGAATTGTAATTGTTGTGTCTTCTTCCCTCCCCTCCCCAGGTTGGTTGTGTATTTATTTATTTATTTATTTATTTTTAGCTCCCACAAATAAGTGAGAACGTGATATTTCTCTTTCTGTGCCAGACTAGTTTCACTTAATATAATTCTCTCTAGGTCCATCATTCTTTTTTATAGCAGAGTAGTATATACACAATGGAATACTACTCAGCTTTTCACTATTAATGTGAGTACATTGCCTCCTTTACTCTCTTCAGCAGCTACATAGTGAGAGCCAGTCAGCCAGGGTGCTTAAGCAGCAGCTATTTCTTTTCTTATGGCAATTTTCCTATGGATTTTTTCTCCCTTAGAGTTTGAGCTGCCAAATACATAGTGTAAGATTTAATACCTAATGCTGGTTTAATGTGGAAGACTCTGTTTGGAAATTTTAGAGTAACTTTGTCCCTCCCAGTATTAGCTGACTGTACATTTTATTTAGAGGAATTGCCTGAGGACATGTGAAATGGAGTTTGGTTAATAAAACCAGACTTTTAACAATTTATCATTTTTTCCACTTCATTTTAATGTAGGCTCCAGCTGAATGTGGAACCCAGGGCTTTCTGATTTGCATGCTTGAGATGAAAAATTTTGCATAGTATTTTTACCCACTGATAATGTGAACTGTGCATCCAGAAAGATCCATCACAAGTGAGGTTGATTTGAAGTAAGGTTCTAGCTCAAAATGACTTCATTTTTAAACTCTTAACATAAGTCTGTGTACCTACAGTAAATTTGAATGACTGCTGAAAATATTCTAACACATTGAAATGTGACTAAATGTGTTAAAAAATATATATATCCCTATTAGTAGTAATGTAGCAGGGAAAAAGGAGCTTAATAATCTGGATAGCAGAAATATTTAAAAACCATTAATCACCGCGTTTTTAAACTCCTTCATAAAGGTTAAGAGAAAACATTCCCATTTTGGTAAGAGTTTTAATTTTTAATCAATGTAAGAGTTCAGTTTTAATCAAAACCCTGACTGTTTTGAAGATATAATGTAAAAATATTATTGATTGCAGTATTTCTCTAACATATATATGTTAGGTTATCAGTGTTAGAATCTACTCTTCTTATAAAAATCTTATTTATTTACGTAAGACATTTTATTATGGAAAAACTTTTTTAAAACTTGAGTATACTTTAGTAAAGCTCACATTTTTTAAAAGTCAAATTTTGGCTTCAAAATATTTATGTAAAACATTCAAATGTAAAAAAAATCCCTGAAAGTACAAAAATTAAAGAGTGTTTTCTTTAATATTCACAACTGCCTGATTTTCATAGATTGATGAGTTCTTGAAATAAAGATATAAAAGAAAGATATTAAAAAAATAAAGATAAAAAAGATATACTTATTTTTTATGGTGTTACTTTTTAATCTTTAAACTTACCATCCTTCACATACTTCATATAATAAAATTGCACTTATCTACCAGAATTTATCAATTTTTATTCATCTCTACCATGTTGTGAAATAGTCTGCTTTTCTAAAGCCTATTTTGCCTTAAATAACCTTCTAATCGGTTTTTTCTTCTTTTATCTGTATCCTTAAAATTGAAATGATTACAGGCTAGCAACTGCCATGGTTAGAGAACCAAATATGATTAATTTACATACTGCAATTGTTTTTGCTTTATTATATTAGAGTTCATAGAAGTTGTCTTGTTTCAAATAGTGTTTTAAATTTTTCAAGGTAATTTCTTTCCAGATAATTCTGTAATGAACCAAGTTCATAGTATATACCCATACTTAGTGGAGGGGTAAAAAATAAGTATATTTCTTTGTTAAATTTGTTTACAAATAATTAATTGTATAGAATTCCAATTAAAGGTACATTGAAAAATTTAATTAATCCCATGAATTAAGATCCACATTTTAACTGTAGGTAAGTAACAGAGAATGCATTTTGTGTCACACTTTGATGAGAATTATTCCAGGGCAGACTTTTCTTAGTTTCCTTTACCCCATATCCTTTTTTAAAAATTGCAGAATAAATTACATGTGATCTAGAACTAGTCATAATATGTGCACTTGAAAACTCCACATATTCTTCCACATACACTTTCTTCCAATTGTGTTATACCCTTCAAGGGGATGTATCTATGCTCTTCACCTTGAGTGAGAATCACTGTGTTATGAGCTCACACCCCAAAACATGGTTTCATGAGGAATAACTCTATAGTTTCATAAATAGAACAGTAATATGTACCCACTGGGCTTAGCGGGAATAAAGGCATAGCTCAGACCTATCACAGATAAGAATATGAGCTACCCTGGAAAAGAAGGGGTATCAGCAACTGACTGGAAGAGTTTAAGGATTTCAGGAAGACACAGGGGTGACAAGTGTCCGCTCACTTATAGAAACCAGGGTTTTGCTGTGAAAAAAAAAAATAATTTTGCTATAGAATAATAGGAAAAGGTGAAAATAAGTAAAGAGGAGCAAAAACAGTTCTGTGAAGGACTTGAAGGTGAAATTGGGATGCAGAGCAATCATAGGAGGAGCCGCAGTCGAATGGTGTGGGTGAGACCCGGAACAACTGAGACAGTGGAATAGTAGGGAAGTGGCATCAGAGGGTATAAAAGCTTTTGAGATGGGTTGTTATTTGAGAGAATGTTTCGAGCCACAGCCTCCACCATTAAATAGACAAACACGTGGGTGTGCCTCACTGCAGACATGGATTTATTCCATTTCATTTCTTTATCACTTAGTATCTTAGACTCTATGAGAAAATAACAGCTTAAAAAGTGAGATGTGCACCACAGGAAGCTCCCTGGACTCCCGAGCTGGGGCAGTGGGGGGCTAAGGGCCTCGGCCACACCCCCTCGACATCTGCAAGCTCAGCGATGACCAGCAAGCTGCCACCAGAAACACCCCAGGCTCCTGAGCGAGGGTGTTGGGGGGCACAGGGCTCTAGCCACACACCCCTGACATCTGCATCCAGCCCAGCAGTGACTGAGCCACCCCTGGAAGCCCCCTGGTGTCCTCTGCAGGAATGAGGGGGGTGTCACAGGTCTCAATCACGGCCTCCTCCTTCTTCCTTCTCCCACCCTATTTCCTTTCCCCTTCCCCTCTCCCCATCTCCCTCAACTGCTCTGCAACAGCATCTTAGAGTGTAAAAAAAAAATAATAAATAAACTTAAAAGTGAAATACGTAAACTGGTTTTTAGCAAGAATTATTTGTTGTTACTAAATTTATTCTGACTAATCTCAGAGTATGTAGTTATTCACTTATGTTAAATATCATTATGAAACCTAATTTGGGGTTTCTTTTTTCCTCAAGTTTTATATATACCCTAAAAAATTCTAGTGTAATACCAGTATTCTCTTAGCTAAAGGACTCCTCAGGTTTGTACTTGTATACTTACTGTTTACTAGATTAGAAATAGTCTGGGATACAGGAGTTTTATGTTACCCAAAGTCTTGCATTTTACTCTGCTTCTATTTTTTCTTCTTCTGTAAAGTGAAAACAATTGTCGTATGTCCCCAAAGACCATTGGAGGAATCTGATGATCCAGTCTGACCAGTTTGATGGTTTAATATTTTTTGAAGTTTGTAGAAAACTGGAATTTTTATACTAGAATTATGTTGGCAAAAGAAATAAATGGTTCACCAGTGTAGCACCAGCTATATATAAATAGTATATTTATTTTGCAGTCATTTATACGTAATATAATAATTATGTTCTGACTAAAAGTTGTTCTATATATGTAATATACAAGGATAATTCAAAAAGTTCACAGAAAGATTCGTATTATCTTTCCATTTTTTTCACAAACTTTTTGAAATACCCTTATATTATTACTATATTATTTATATGCACTGTGGTACTTATATGTTGGATTTTTTTTTCAGATATTAAGGAACGGTTCACAAATTATGTGCTTTTGCTAATAGTGTGTCTAAGAAACATGGAACAGTTTTCTTGGAATCCAGGTAACTATTAACAAATACAGTGTTTTAAACCAAACTTATTCTTTCACATGGAATAAAATGAATTTTGCAAATAACTTCAAAAGACTTAGCTGTTCCATTGTTTGGGTATTGCCAGTACCTGTTTAGGTAGACTGGATCAAGTATGTTCTGTGTGTGTGGTATGAGCCACCATTTCCCATAAGCTTCAACGCGCTGCACTGGGTGAGTGTGCCCTGATAAGCACTGCAGCTCTTGGCCCCTCTGTTTTTAACTGTCATGTGCTGTGGTTACCTAACTACAGTCAGATTGTTGTCATTTTAGGGGCTGTGCAGAAGAACCTTTGCTCTTCCCTAATGATTGTCATTTACCCATTTACTGCCTGTTAATTAGTATTTTGAATAGGAATAAATAAGTAAATAAAATGTAAAGCTGTAAATGTTACATATATGCATCTCTGAATCAAGGCTGAGAGGAAGTTGTCAAGATGCCATGAATTTTCACATCCATTCCATTAGCAGACATTCACTGAGCAGGCACAAGGCTAGGTGCTGTGACCAATGTAAAAGTACTAAGACATTTGTAGGACTCAACAGGCGAATAGGGGAGATAGGTAATTATGATGCAGAAGTGCAGAAGTTAGCTAGATGGGCAAAGGAACACTTGCTCAGGTATCTCAAGTAAGTTAGAGGCTTTTTTATGTCTAACATTTCTGTACAACCTTTTTCTTAAGGAATGAGAACATGTTTTGCATTTCTGTTATCCCCAGTATTATGAATGTTATAGGCATCTAATAACTTTTTGTTAATTTATGTTAATTCATTGCTAGTTTTCACATACCTATAAAAAAATCAGAAACAGATATAAAATGAGATATATGATTTTAGAAATGTATTTCCAGAAGTTATTTTCTTTTTTTTTTTTTTTTTCCCTTTTTGTCTTTTTTCATGTCCGGCAACGGATCGCAACCCTCAGTGTCGCGCCCGTACCGGACCGGACCGGCAACGGGATCGCAACCCTCGGTGTTGCGCCTGCACCTCACTCAGCCAGTGAGAGGGAACCGGTCTGTATGTGGGATCCGAACCCTCGGCGGGAGCGCCACCGCACTCCCAAGCGGCGCACTGTAGCAGTGCGCCACCAGGCCGGCCCAGAAGTTATTTTCTTATAGAAACCACAAGATCAAATGATATATCTTACTGTGGCTCGATTCTAATCTGATTAGATCCAAAGGCTGCCAGATGTGTGGCGGGAAAGCCTCTCCCTCCACACTCATACCTAGATTCTTTGTGTGCCTGGATTCTTTTGATGAATGGTGGTGTATTTGTTTATAACCAAGTTAGCTAACAGGAGTCCACGAAAGGCAGAGTGGACTGTGTGGCTCATCCCTGTGGGGTCCACTTGGGATCAGCAATCCCAAAGCAGGGTTGTTACACCAAAGGACAAATAATCCCTAAGCCTCCTGACAACTAGATGTTTGTAGTCACACTCATTTGTACTGTGACTTCCAACCAATTATCTTAAGTTTCCTTTATCACTGCTGTGGCAGATAGTATGATAAAAGAACTTTCTTTATTGATTAATTCATCATTCTTTCACTTTTTTTTTAGTTTTTTAAAAATTTTCTTTTTTTTTTTTTTTTAAGACCAAAATGCCATTTTATGGAAGCTTGCCATAAGGATCTTACTAGCCATTTTGTATGCCAGGCACATTGCTGTGTACCATTATCTTATTTAATTCACATAATAATGACATATAGACACTTTTGTTATCCTTATTTTATAGATGAGGAAACTAGAATTTAGATTATTAAGGAACTTGCCCAAGGTCATATAGCAGTTAGTGGCAGAGTTTATCATTGGAAGAGGTCCCCTGATTTCCATATCCTCAACATGATGCCAGACTCACAAAAGCCGCCTTGTGTTGCCAGCGTGCATGGCCTGGCTGTCTTGTCTCCACCCCTCCTCTGGCTGCCCAGGTCCTTGTCAGTATTCCTAGCCATCTTTTTCTTGTTCTGTCCTACTCTTTCATCCTTCTTCAAGGTCTTAGGAGGTTATCTGTGGGTGGTTTTATATCAGTTACTTAGTTCTGAATTGACATTTTAATAAATATCATAAAGTTGCAAAAATTTAACAAGTTACATCTGTATGACAGTGAAAGTAAGGATGGATCAACATCTTTAAATCATAGTGATAAAAGAGAGTAAAAAAGTACTCAGTTGACATTGGCATGCTATTGCTAGCTATTTACTGTCGCCTTGAGGCAGCCCTAGAAGTAAAGGGTTTCCTAAGGAGCCTGCTTAACCTCATCATCCCACCAGATTGTAGGCTCCATGGAGGGAGGGGCTCTGCTCACCACTGTGGCCTGCACATAAAGTAGCGTGTGGCACATAGAAAGTACTGAATATTTGTTGAATGAATTACCCTTTAACTTGATTAAGTATGGCTCTTTTGATAAAGGTTTTAATTGGTTGAATTAGTTCTATATCATTGTTTATTGAAAGTATTATAGTTTTGCCCTGTGTAGATTTCAGATTTCTGTGCTAGCCCATGATATGGACTCTGTTCATATTAAGAGATTTAATTGTCTCACTCTTCCCATGCTTTCCAGATCATCTCTGGGTATTGTTTCCAGATGTCTGTATGGTGATTGCATCAGAAATTGCTGTGGATATTGTAAAACATGCCTTTATCACCAAGTTCAATGACATTACAGCCGATGTATGTATTTTAATAAGCAATTTAATGTTTAAAGTTTACTTCTGCTTCTTAGAGTTATAAAGTTATAGAATAGTAAGTTTAGGTTTACTGCATTTATGAAGATAATAGGAGATTATTACTACTTTAAAGTTAGAATTGTAATTTTAAGTTTCTAAAAATTATTACACCACTGAAAGTATTTTAGTGTATTAAATAGTCCTAGTTTCAAATTTTTGGGTTAAAATGTAAGTGGCTAGTAGTTGAGGTCGGTGTCACTAACTCAAAATTGTCATAAGCTGTTAATACTATCATAATCTGTTTAAAGTTTTTAAAATCATATTGTTTCTCTTTTAAAAATTAGACCATCAAAACTTTTCTCTCTGACTAGGTTTTCAAAATATTTTATATTTCGGGCTGGCCTGTGGCTCACTCTGGAGTGTGTGGTGCTGATAACACCAAGGCCATGGGTTCGGATCCCTATATAGGGATGGCCGGTTTGCTCACTGGCTGAGCATGGTGCTGACAACACTAAACCAAGGGTTAAGATCCCCTTACCGGTCATCATTAAAAAGTAATAAATAAATAAATAAAATATTTTATATTTCCGGCTGGCCTGTGGCTCACTCTGGAGTGTGTGGTGCTGATAACACCAAGGCCATGGGTTCGGATCCCTATATAGGGATGGCCGGTTTGCTCACTGGCTGAGCATGGTGCTGACAACACTAAACCAAGGGTTAAGATCCCCTTACCGGTCATCTTTAAAAAGTAATAAATAAATAAATAAAATATTTTATATTTAAAAGTTGATTATTTTGTGTGTGCAGTTTTGAACAGGTTCCTGACAAGTTCTAAAAGAGCCTTACATTTTTCTGGTTTAAGCATGTGCTGAAACTTTTAGAGATTTGTTTTATATTGTAACCAGATATTCTGTAGAATTTTCAGAAGTAGATTTTTGGCTTTAGGCTCATAAGATAGTTTCCTAGTACATTTCTCATTCTTTACTCAGTCCCAAAATGAACATTAGTTTAACAGTTTTCTATATTGTATTGGATTATACTTTCAGTAAACAGTTTTACTGTGATACTTATTGTTTTATTTCAAAAGACAAAAATTTAAATCCAAATGCAGTTGCAACTGCTGCATTTTAATTTGATTATGGGCTTCTAAATGATTTAATATATGTGAAGAAAATACGATTTTGCACCTTTTTATAAAGCATTGATAAAATAATTTCACCATTTCCTCTCTCAACTTTCTTAGTATAAGTATAGAATGATTCCCTTTTCACAGAATCATTTTCTCAGCATCTGAAATCAAAATTAATAGGCTTAATTCAAGTAGTGCAGTTTTTAGTGGAAATGACAATTTACAAGTGCCTTCATAACTGTGTTCCCTAACTCAGTTTTATATCTTGCACATTAGCATCCATTTTTCTAAGAAGTCATTATTATGGTTAGATATATAGTAATCATAATTTTTTAAACTGTCCATAAAACTTAAAATTTCATAATAATTTATATGTATATATTGCATTACTTACAAAAATTTTAAACTCTCACTCCTATCCAAATTCTAAACTCTCAGGATCATAATCACTGAATATTTACTTCTCTTTTAAGAGACACCTTTAAAAGGTCGGTAAATGTAATAGTTCTGGAGGACTGAGGCTATGTTTTACCCTGAGTTGTGGGAAAACAAATAGAGAAGCCATACCCAGATGTCCCCTTGGTCATTAGCACTAGTTCCTGGTTGATTATTAACCGTTTTTATCTCAAAGTCTAAATCTTGTCACATTATATATTTGCACTGTATTACTTAATATCTCATTGTTATTTGTCTTTAGGTCTACAGTGAATACAGAGCCAGCCTTGCTTTTGACCTTGTTAGCAGCCGGCAGAAAAATGTGAGCATTATATCAAAGGCATAGTCTGAAATTAACTCAAGAATGGTTTAATTTAGCATGGAATATTATTTAGGGGAAAACTACATAGACGTAAACTTCCTACTTATCTTTATTGTTGACACTAAACATTTACAAACTGATGATAATAATAATAATACTTAACATTAAATAGTGTTTGATTTTCGTAGCATTTTAACAGTTACACAACTTTGTATTTAAACTTCTTCTGAACAGAATTTCCACATCATTTTACTAAATTACGTAATAGTAGTCAGGTTCTCTTCCTGCTCGTAGCCTCACCTGTTTAGAACATTTGCTGGTGATGAGTGAATAGTACTTGTCAAATGCTGTTTAAATCCCATAAGTCTGAATCCTTTTCTTCTTTCTCTGTCTAGGCTTATACTGATTACAGTGACTCTGTAGCACGGAGAATGGGCTTTATTCCTCTCCCATTAGCTGTTTTAGTAAGTCCATATGTTCTCTGTTTTTTGATAATGAGAAAGCAATTATTATAAAATACTAATAAGTGGATTATCAATAAGTTTGTCTCAAAAGGACTTGATGTAAAAACTAAAGATAAATAACTTGGAAGAAAGTTTTGTTTTAAATGATAGCATTATCCTTTTGGATTTTGAGCCATCTAATATATAAGTGATTTTAAGGAACTATTTCATGTAAATGGCTTTCCTAACAGTGAGAGTGCTCTTTTTTGCTAACTCATTTGGCAGAGGTTTTTTCTTTTTTAATGTAAATAACTGGTGGCAGGAATTGATGTGGCCACTGTAATGCATATTGGTTGCAGTGTAAATTTATCCAATGGTTCTAGAGGGCAGTTTGACAGTGTCATGCTTTAATGCGGTAATTTCAGTTATTTAGGAATTTGTTATCCTGAGGAAATAGTTATAAAAGGCACACAATAATTTATGGGCAATGCTATGCATTGCAGTGGCATTTATACTAGTAAACATTTGGAAACAAATGGAACAATTTAAATAAATTATGATATGCCCAAATGAAGATATATTCTGTATCCATTGTAATTACTACTTTTTAAAATTTTTCCAATGTTTTTACAATGGAAATTTCTTTTATACTCATGAAATATCATGTATTAAAAAAAAATAATAGCACTGAAATTTACTGAAACAACCCCCCCCCCCCCCCCCCAAAGTTATCAACTTTGAATTTTAATGAATTTCTCAGAATGGCCTTGCCAATCATTACTGGCCAAATCAAGCTGTAATAATATTATTTAAGAGGATTTGCTGGCTGCACCTGTACTTGATTATGTTCCTTTTTGACTACCTATTCCCACATCAAAACAAATGCAACCATCTTTTTGCCAAAGGGCATCATCTCTTATAGATGATGCAGTCTTGTGCAAATCAGCTAAGCACTGTATTAAGAAGTTCTAAGTCATGCCAACTGTATTTTAGACCAGTTTGCCAGACGTTTTTTAGATGATGGATAATTAGTAAGTTTAATGTTATTTCAATTTCATTGTGACTTTACAGATAACCACATCCTAAATATTTTTAAATATATTAATAACTTGTTTGGGAAAAGTAACTCCTAGAATTTGGGGAAAATGGAGGATTTTAAATAGTAAAATTATTTGGTAAAAGTTGAAGGGATTGATAAAATATTAAATTCTTCTACATTTATTCCCTACAACCAGAAACATGATACGTGTAGTGTGAGGGTAAACCTTGATTGCCTGATTTTTTTTTTTTTTTAAAGGATTGAATAAATGGTTGGATTTAAAATGGCCCTGTTTTGCCAAATAATAATTGACTTATTTGTCTAGTAATTTACTTGCCAGAAAACCCTATTCATAATTGTATAAATTTTTTAATCTGGTATTTTAAATCTATTTTCAGTCTTTGTTTTATTCCTTCAATGAATTTTTATGGTTGTTTTACAAAAAGATTCATCCTTAACTGATAATTGATTAACAAAACACTTCTGGAAGACCTCCTGTCTTCTCGAGGGGGATTATGTAGTTACACAACAATCCTGGTGCATCTCCTGTGCCACACTCTTCTCACAGAGCTTCAAAGTGGTGCCTAGCTTTACCAGACATCTGGGAGCCTCGAGGAATGTACCGAGTCCTCAGGAATCAAGTTAATTCTTTAATTAAGGCACAGGATGACAGTGCTTGCTTCTAAGTGTTACCTTAGGTCCTAAAATTAATTCATATTCAAAAAAAAGGCAAAGAAATCATGTATTATGTTCTCACAGACATTAGACTTTGGGCATGTGTATTGTAAAAGTTACCTAATACTGTACTAGATAAAAATGAAGTCATTTAAGCCTTAAATGTGATCATTGGTTTGCCTTTCATATCAATGAATAAAATCCTAAAGCCACATAAACTTCTATCACAAATGCCTGGTACAACAGTTCTTTCCCTGTTAGAGACTGTGACAGTTGAGGGATTCCCTGTCACTCTTCTCATAGTGAAACTTTATCAAACATACGATAATTCATTCCCCATACCTCCTCCCAGTTGCTTGTTTATTAAAAGCATTTTTAAAATATCTTTTCCAATGTGTGTTATGGTATTTATTTAAGATACCCTAATAGACTTCCTTTTGATAACTTGACAGTACTAGACAAGGTCAGTTCTCCTCCCCGATTCTCCATTTCCATGTAGCCGTCCCCATAGACCTTAATATATGGGCACAGCTGCGCCTGTAATGTGTAATCATTTTCCCTCAACTAGTCCCACCAGGTTTATTCAGCACACTTCCAAGGATAATGCTGTTACTCCTGCATTTCTGTGAGATAAGAAAATAGGTGTTTAACTATAAGTATCCAAAAGAGACAGAAATTTTCAACTGTTAAGTAATTAATTTTTTTAATAGTGTTTAGTTTTTTGAAGCAGTATAAACCTCCTAAGGTTCTGTTTTCTCTGTGCTCCCGGTGAGTTAATAGGGGTATTTAAAAGAGTCAAAGAACAAAGGACAAGAAAAAAAAAAAGCAGGAATAACGGAAATGCTCACCAAGTAGTCCTTGCTTTGGTAGAGATGCATGTAGCAAGACAAATTCATTTGTACTTTCCACGATAATTTTTTTGTTGTAAAAACCAGCTGATCTGCATCTGTGTCCAGTACAAGTAAACATGTTGTTTGTGAGCTAGGTTTAGTGTCTGACTTCAGAGAGTCCGCAATAGTTGAACTGTGACACTGGCCACAGGCATCCTGGATTTGCTTGAACAAATCTAAATCTACCACAGAAGATTTTACATGCAGGCACATTTTGATAGGAATCAACAAATCTAGAACTGCCTTCTTAAATTTAGACAAAAGCCACAGGTGTGTACCTGAAGTATTAAAATCAGCATGGAAAAATCTTTTATTTAAATATTAACTAATATCTCTGTGGTTGTGTGTTCTGTTTGTGTGTTTTTGTTGTTTTGGTTTGTTTCTGGCTAGCTCATCAGAGTTGTAACAAGCTCAATTAAAGTGCAAGGAATCCTGTCTTATGCCTGTGTCATACTCTTCTATTTTGGGTAAGATTAACTATTCTTGAATATGTTTCTAGTTATGCAGTAAAGTATAAATGCAAGATGTGATGGAAGTTACTAACACCCCAATCATACTACCCCCCCTCTGTCTCAGGGGCTCTCTTAACCGCTTGTACCTACAAGTGTATTTGTGATTCAGTTAAATTAAAATACTGCTTTTTGGTGGTAGTATTAACAGTACTTTAGATTTTATTTTAATCTTTAATAAAATCTTTTACTCAAAGCCCTTTTTGCTTATGATTTAGGTTTCACCTGTATTTTTGTTTATGAGAAAAAGTCTGTCATTGCAATGAGATATTTTTCAATGTTTAAAAATATCTTTGATCTTCTAGTATGTTTGCCACATGTAATTATTTAGCACACTCTAGGCCTGTGTCATGTAAACCCAAAGGTGGTGCAGAATGTAGTTTCTTCGCCTATGGCTGGCTGGACCTGATGTGCAAGTTTGTTAGTCTCATACAGCTTACAATCTGGTTGGGGAAGACAAACAGTAAACGAAGAGCTAAAACAATATAAGATAGTAATAAATGATCTGAAGAAAACAACAATATAAAATGATGGTCTTGCCATTGTTAGTTTTCTCAAGAAGTGAGTTGATGATAAAATAGCTTTAGATTAACTTACTCCAAAAGAAAACCGGAAACCTGTCCAGGCTTGCTTATGTAGGATGTGTCAGGAGTTATGCTCAGGAAGTATTCATGTGTAAGAGATATCAGATCTGACTATCTCAAGAGGAAAAACGTGAGAGGATATACCTAGAGTAAGCAGTAGATTCACACAGAATCTTCCCGTAGGAGGAGGTTTGATGTCCAGAGATGCCTGTGGTGTTGCAGTTTCGTGTTTTGAGTGTATATTCTACATTATTTTCTGCCTGGTGCCCAGCACGCTGCCTGGCACATAGCAAGTGCTCAGGAAGCTTCTTTTGAAGCAACACAATAGTAGTCACTATGCTTTCCGATTGTCCTTTGAGCACGCTAAGTAGTGAACGTTACTCCCAGCACCCGCCCTGCCCGTCTCAGGCCTCGCCCTTTGGAATGGTGTTGAAGTGCTGCAGCTGATATCAGTGACAAACAAGGGAAGATGTGGTTCTGATCAGATTGCACACCATTCCTATTTTCCATTTGAATGAGCATGTGAACGCTTTACTGTATGTAGGAAACTCTTTTCAGTTTTTTGACATTAAAAACATGAGCCTCTCCTTTAGTGGAACAAATTTTCACACCACTCAAAGTTCATAGCACTGTGCCATGTTTATGGAAGTGATACTGATGTAATTGCTTCCTTCTTTGTTTAACAAGCTAACCATTCTAGTATTTTTCTTTTGATATAAGCAAATCAGGAAGTAAAGCACGTATATGCTACATCTGAAAACCTTTGTTTAGTAACAGTTGCCTGTGCATAATTTACCAGGGATGTGCTTTAATCTGAATTACTTAAAATTCAGGACATCCATATCCCCTCCCATGTCGTCTGCCTCCCAGCATCTCATCCCTTCTCCACCTATATAGTCCAGCCAGACAGATCTGCTCACTGGCCTTTCCAATCTGCTCATCTATTCTGATTATCCTTGTCTCAGGGTAATACCCAGATTCTTCTCTCCTCCTTCAGAAACATTCTCAAAACCATGTCATCCATGAAACCTTTGTTCATTAATTCCACCAAACCCAGGAATCTCCCTTCAGCAAAAGCAAATCAGAATTCAGCTGGGCCCCTGACATAAAATGCTCTGCTTCTTCCCCCGTCACACCCAGTCTGAGTCTCTTTCCCTGCAGACCGTTGCTGCAGTGGAGGGAGGCTCACTGGCCTCCCCTCCCTGATCCATTCTGCACTCCTCAGGGGCGCTGCTAGGTGTTGGGTGCTGGGCCCAGGCTGGTCTAGGGATCAGCCAAAAAGAAGACAAGTACCCTGCCTTGGTGTCGCTGAAATTCTGGTGGACAAATAGACCTAACACCAGACAATAAAGTACCTCTAAGGTGACGGTTGGTAGTAAGTGGTATGAAGAAAGACATAATCATGTGAGGAGATGGGGAACGACAGAGGCGCCTGCCTGAGGAAGAGCCAGCAGTGGAAACCTTTCTGGTGAGCTGGTTTTTCAGCTGTGCAGATGCCTGGGAAGAGAGCAGGCTCTGCAGAGGGGACACAAGACACGGCTGACAGGAGGAACAGCAGGAGCCAGAGCAGCTGCAGCACCACAGCCCACACAGAGCACTTGGGAGAGGATGGCCGTGCAGACATGCCATGGGAAGGCCCCGGGGGAGGGAGACCACTGTAGGTTCAGAGCAGAAGATGGCCAGACCCACAGGCTTCTTGCAGCAGCTGCTGTGTGGAGAATGGACTAGAGCGTGGCAGGAGGAGAAGCAGTAGTCAGGCCCAGACCCAATGTTGTTATTCTTCCAGGGAAAGGTGACCAAGGCTGGTATGGAAGTGGTAGCAGTAAAGTGGTACGGATTTGTCCAGTGGGTGTACATTTTGCTGGTGGAGCTGGACAGGACTTGCTAATGAACTGATTGGACAGGAGATGTGATGGAAGAAGAATCAAATACAATTACTAAGTTTGGGGCCCAAGCAGTTAGGGTAGTGGAATTGCCATTTACTGTGATGGGGAAGCCTGTGAGAGAAGTATACATTTGAGGGTTTGCAGGTTTTGTGGAGGAGGGAAGGGTTTGAATCAAGAATTGTGGTTTGTATTTGGTAAGTTTGATGTGCCTATCAGACATCCCTAGGCTGTGTCAAGGAAGCAGTGAAAAGGGTGAGTGAAGAGTTTAGGGGAAAAGTTGGAGCAGGGGTAAATTTGGAAGTGTCATGTGCACAACAGGTAGCAGGTACTTGCGGCCATGGATCTGTGTGGTCTTTGATGTTTGCATTCTTAGCTCCTGGAGGAGGGGGGCTGGGGACCGGAAAGGAAACATTGCAGGCTTCCTGCTTTGGCCCACATCCAGTCCCTCCTCAGACTTGTCCTCACTGACTTGTAATTTCATGTTAGTGCCAGCTTTTCATCTCAGGCACAAAAAACAGCAATCTACTTTTTGACTCGTTCTAAACCTGGCATCTAGGTCCTGGATTCTGTGTCACTTAAGGCCCACTATATGTGAGAAGATACCAACATGAGGTTTTTTTTTTTCTGGAAGTGTATGCCTGATTCATATCAAATGCCTTAAAATATTATATACCATTTGACCCAGAAATTACACTTCTGTAATTATATATCCAGAAATTTATCTGAAAGAAATACAGATTTAGTGTAAGTTTTCTTAATCAGAAACTTTTTTAATAGAGACAAAATATTGGAAATAATCTAAATGTCCAGAAATAGCAGCTTTTGGGGGGCTTTGTTATATGGTAACCCATACAGTAAAATATTATAAGGCCACTTAAAATAATGTCACTGAGTAACATTGACTGATATGGAAAAATAGTCATGGTATATGTATTGTTATATAAATAACAACAATAATAATAAAATAACAAAATTGCTTAACATTTCTTGCTGAGCACTGCTCTAAGCACCTTGCCTGGATTGTCTCCATTCTGTACCTTGCCCAGGTCCATACAGGCTCTAAGCAATGGAGTCAGGACTCCACTCGGACACTTCAACCAGGGCCAATGCTTTGGCTCCTAACTTCACCCCTTTACTGCCTTGCAAAATAGACTCTGTTTCTGTACAGTGAGAAAGCACAAATAGAGGTGTACTCAGGACAGATGACGACTGAAAGATAATATACCAGATGTTACAGTGATTATCACTGGGATGTGGAATTTTAAGTTATTTTATTGTTTTCTTTTTTGCCCCTTTGCATGTACTAATTGTATTTGTTTTGTAATAAGAGAATAAATGTTTAGTTTTTTAGTACCAGGAAAAACTTCTAACTGGTTTAATTCCTATAATGAGAACTAAGGAATTTATCAAAAGTTTTCCCTCATGGTAAAGTAGCCTCAGGAAAGTCAGGCTTCACATAGAGAACATATACCCCAGACTCAGGTCCTCTGCCTGAAAGGGCCTGTCCCCTTTCACCATGCCCACCGCCTTCTCATTAGCAATGGTAGTGGATGGAGTTCGTGGTTAATTTCAACAGCAGTTGTCTGTTTTGTTTCTGGTTTAGGTTGATATCCCTGAAAGTACTTAATAGCATCGTGCTGTTGGGGAAATCATGCCAATATGTGAAGGAAGCCAAAATGGAAGAAAAGTTGTTTAATCCTCCCCCAACCAGCATGCCAGGCAAACCATCCAGTAAATCACAGAGCAAATGTAAATCCTCTCAAGGTATGTTTGGGTCTTTTCATTACTTCCTTGAATCGTTTTCAAAGAGTTAATTGTCTGAACTCTACCTAGTAAAAAATCATTCTTCAGTCATCATTTAGCAATGTTTTAAAGATTTGGTTTCACTTTAGGTGTTTGGGTTTTTTTAATGGTTATATTTTAGATCTCATCACATGTCTGTATGACTCAGTGCTCTGAGTTTTTACATGTATTCATTCATTGTTTATTAGATGATTATCGAGTACCTATTGCATTCCAGGTCCAGGGGATACAGCAGTGGTGGGAAAAGTCCATGTCTCTGCTCTGGTGGAGTTTATTCTAGTTTGTCAGGAGGAGAGGAAAAGAAAGAAATACGTGCTGTGTCAAGTCATAATGACTGCTGAAGAGAAAACTAAAGCAGGATCCTAAACTGAGTCTACTTAGCCCACTCCGTGATGTCCGGGGGATAAGAGCAGATCGATCTTAATTTTTCTGGTCTGGCAGCAGTCATATTAGGACTTGGTTATATAGGAGAGAGTTGTAATATAGGAGTTCTGATTTTTCCAAAACTGGGTGGTGGTATTATTTGTATGATGTGATCAACATAATATGCCCTGCTATAAAATTTTGGATGAACAAACAGAAATGGTGTAGCTTCTAAGTTTTCATTTTAAATTACAGCTGCTTATACAACATGCTATTTGGTTATCATTTGGTTTATCTAAAAGCATGGATAATGGACACTTTTTCAGTACCAATATATTGGTAAACTTGTATTTATTGTAAATTGAGGGGAAATCTTTTTCTAATTCAGTGGATGTATTTTTCCATAGGCCTGTCCATGGAAGAAAACCTGTCTGCTTCAGTCACCAGCCAGCCTGTTCATCAAAAGGAAAATGTTATACCGTTACTTGTGACAAGCAGTTCTGATCAGTTTCTGACAACTCCAGATGGTGATGAGAAGGACATAACGCAGGAAAATTCTGAATTAAAACACAGGTCCTCAAAGAAAGATTTGTTAGAGATAGACAGGTTCACAATTTGCGGAAACCGAATTGACTGAATTGTGTGGCTCCATGTGCTGAAGATGCTGGTCGTGGGGCAGCAAGTGCTGTGCTGCCAGGATGGACAGATGCTAAAAATGCACTTAAATATTTATTTAAAAACTTAAATTATTAATGGCAAGCAAATCTTAGTATTTTTCTTCCAATAATGTGGTCTGGCTGAAGGTCAGATCATGGAACAGCAGCAGCCTCCAGCCTTGACTCTCTGGGAAACTTGATGGATTATGAAACTTTCTACTGCTTGGCCAAGCAGCAGCGTCACTTCTGGGACCTGAATGAAGCAACATGAAAATCTCTTTTGCTTTATCAGTTTGGGCTTCCAGAATGTTGAATTTTGCCTCAAGGCCTTGTCAGTGTAAGGATATACCAGGAAAACTGTGGAGCTTTTACCATGACATTACCTTTCCAGTCTCATACTATTTTCACAGCTTTCAAACTTTACTTCATCTGCCAAAGCGTTAAAAAAATTACTAAATATATGTCAAGATAAATGTTCTTACCACCAGAATAATCCTTGAAGTTGTACCAGAATTAATCAGAATAAAAGGCTACCTTAAATAAGATATGATGAATAGTAGCATTTATAGAAAACAACAACAACAAAAACCCCTAAGCCAGTTCATTTATTTAAAAAAGTTAATTAATGAAGGTTATACATCACTGAGAAAATGTTTCATAATTTTTCAGTTTATTCTTTAAAGCGAAATGTGAGCTGTGTGTCATTTAATTGCAGTGGATGAAATAGAAATTTCATTACAAAAAGGTACTTTTTATATTGAAAAAAGCAGAGCAGTGTTAACTTTAAGGTATACTTAACTGGTTTTGCTTTAAAACTAATTGCTTCATAAATTATTACAGCTAAAAGGATTTGGTATTTAAGAGGCTGAAAATTGTCAATGTACAAAATTCAAAACTGTCCACTTTCGCTGAATTTGTTTAAGTATCAGTTTTAAAGTAAATGTTCCAAGTGGATTGGGCAGCATCATCTTGCTTGGGCTTATAAAATGTGTTGGTCCTGTTTGGATATCCTGTGCTGGGGTGTGACAGGCCCGTGACATTGGTAGAGGACCTTGTGTGAAGTCAATAGGGGTATTTGAGACATGGGGGTGGCTATTTGTGTGTGGATGTTGGGAACAGCAACCAAAAAGTGCTTTTTGGTTTTGTTTGAGATCAAGATTCCATTTCTGCTTAATTATTGGTCTGTGGCCTGCATCATAGGACAAGTTATTCACCCCATTTTATCTTGGGAATCCATTCTGCATCTCTATAAAAATTTTACAACTTCATGTGTAAACACTTCTCATTTCAAAATTGTCTAGAAGATGGTAATATTAACTGTTATTTCCTTTGATGTTTTGATTTTGAAGTTCAGCTCTTGTGCCGATATTTCAGGCATGTATGTGCAGAAGGCAAATTTTATGTGATTTGTTTATTTCCTGGGTGAAATATAATGCAAGCTTTAATGTTTTGGCATGTTCATTTGAAATCCAAAAGTGAATTTTAATGTTTTGCATTAACTGAAGAAATCTGAAAATTGATGTTGAGGAAACTGTACAGACATGCCTTATGAAACCAGGAAATATTTTAAGTTAAAAATGAAAAGATTTTTAATTGTTTCATGTATGTTTCAGTGGAGCCCAATTTAGAATTATTTTTTCCATCTCCTTTTCAACAATGAAAGGAATAGTGTCCGTGGTCAATGGAAATATGACTAGTTTGTGGACAGCTTTGCCAAACATAGCCCTGATCAGAGCAAGAACATGGTTTGGACATATCTTTCAATCCTGCTTGACTTACTCTGTTATTGTGCTGTCATTTGCGGAAGATTTTCATTTCCTTAGCAGATGCTGTTGGGAATTCAGGATGATGTTCATTTCTTCTGTTATAATGGCATTCAGTACTAATTTTATAAGTGCATCTTGTGTGAACCTCAATAAATTCAATTTTGTAATCTTTTTTAAAAAGGTCACTGAATTTATTTTAAGAATGTTTACTGCTGCATTTGGTGGAGTGGATTTCCCTCTCTGTAATAAGAATTTATTTTTAATTTATAAGTAATCTTAATTTGAATTCTTTTGTTTTTAATGGAGACAAAATGTTTAATTCTGTCTTTGAAAAAATAGACAGGCCTTGATCACAGACCATTTAATATCTCTCAACAAATGAAGGTATTTGCATTTTACAGGTATTTTTAATATTACACAGTGTGCTTTTTTTTCACACCTGGGAGTCAAATTCAAGACAGTGCTTTGTTTAAAAAAAACCTAATTAAGGCAAAACATAGGTCAGACCCCTAATAGCTTTTTCTCTGGAAATGAAGTGTAAATACCAACTGACATTTATGAGCTTGTACAGACTTCCTTGTGGACTTTGGCCAGTGTTTAGATTTTATATTCATTATACATAAACATGAAAGAGATTTGCTATACTTAGATCCTCTAAATATATCCTGCCACTCCTGGTAACTTGGCAGAGGAGGAGATAAATTCAAAAAATAATTTAAAATCACTACATTTTGGTAACAAAGATTTGTTACCTCCTGTGTGTCAAGAACTATTCTACAGGGTGAGATCAGCAATGAACAAGATAAAGTCCCTGCTCTTTTGGGGAAGACCAAGAGTAACAAGTCAATGAAATAATGTCTACTGGTCACACATTGTCCCACGACCAAATGATCTCTCAGGCTTATTTCAGTACTAAAATAAATATAGTTCTCTAACATTTTTATGTGAATTTGATTTTTTTTTTCTTGTTGGGTTTGCTTGAAAGAAGATAATTGTTTTACAGTTCTTCTAGAAAATAGAAAAAAACAAGAAAATTCTTTTTCACTACAGATTGCTAGCTGTCCACCAGAATCTGCTGTCCTGTTCATAAGCATAGAGTTATAGCTGAACATGTAGCTCCCTAGTTGGTGACTACATTCCCCAGCCCCTCTTGCCAAGTTAGTGACTACATTCCCCAGCCCCACATGTGGTCAAGTGCCTGACTCTCACCTAGGGATGTAAGTTGAAGGGAAGTATGCCATTATCAAGTCAGGACCCTTAAGACAATGGGTGGGTCTCCTTCACCTTCTCTATCAGTTGGAGCCCAGAGAAGGTGATGACCTTGCCCCAATCATACAAATAAATGCACAGTACCTAAGGGTGGCAGAGCCACACAAGTGAAGGAACCTGGGTCCTTGAATGCCTCTGTGGAGCAGAGTTGCAGTCAACTTGGAAAACTCAGCTTAAAATCAGTAAATGTGATACACCACATCAACAAAATCAAGGACAAAAACTATATGATTATCTCAATAGATGCAGAAAAAGCATTTGACAAAATTCAACATCCCTTCATGATAAAGACTCTCAGTAAGTTAGGTATAGAAGGAAAGTATCTCAACATAATAAAAGCCATATATGCCAAACCATTTGTCAATATCATCCTGAATGAGGAAAAGCTGAAAGCTTTTCCCTTGAGGAAGGGAAAGAGACAAGGATGCCCACTCTCACCACTCCTATTCAACATAGTACTGGAAGCACTAGCCAGAGCAATCAGGCAAGACAAGAAATAAAGGGCATCCAGATTGGAAAAGATGAAGTCAAATTGTTCCTCTTTGCAGATGACGTGATCCTGAATATAGAACAGCCCAAACTCTACAAAAAAGCTCTTAGAGATGATAAATGACTAGTAAAGTTGCAGGATACAAAATCAACACACAAAAATTGGTAGTGTTTTTATACTCCAACAACAAATTAGCAGAAAAAGAAATCAAGGAAGCAAACCCATCTACAACAGTCAAAGAAACCCCAAAAACCTAGGAATCAATTAAAGAGGTGAAAGATCTCTACAATGAAAACGGCAAATCACTGTTGAAAGAAATTAAAGAGGACACAAAAAGATGGAAAGACATTCCTTGCTCATGGATTGGAAGAAGCAACATTACGAAAATGTCCATACTTCCCAAAGCAACCTACAGATTCAATGCAATCCCCATCAAAATACCAATGACATTTTTCACAGAAATAGAAACAAACAATCCTAATGTTTATATGGAACAATGGAAGACCCCAAATAGCCAAGGCAATCTTGAGCAAAAAACATAAAGCTGGAGGCATAACACTACTTGACTTAAAACTATGCTACAAAGCAATAATTACCAAAACAGTATGGCATAAAAACAGACACTCAGACAAATGGAACAGAGAACCTAGAAATCAACCCACAAACCTACAGCCAACTGATCTTTGACAAAGGCAACAAGAACATACATTGGAGGAAAGACTGGCTCTTCAATAAATGGTGCTGGGAAAACTGGATATCCATATGTAGAAAAATGAAACTAGATCTGTACCCCTCACCATACACAAAATTCAACTCAAAATGGATTAAAAACTTAAATGTAAGACCAGATACTATAAAGCTCCTAAAAGAAGATGCACGGGAAATACTTCAGGAAGTAGGACTGGGCAAAGATTTTATAAATATGACCCCAAAAGCACAAGCAACAAAAGGAAAAATAAGCAAATGGGATAATATCGAACTACAAAGCTTCTACACAGCAAAAGAAACAACAGCAAGAAATCCACAGTGTGGGAGAAATATTTGCAAACTATGCATCTGACAAAGGATTAATATCCAAAATATATGAGAAACTCAACAGTAAAAAAACAAATAACCCGATTTAAAAATGGACAAAGGAACTGAATAGGCATTTCTCAAAGAAAGATTTGCAAATGGCCAACAGACACATAAAAAATGCTCAACATCACTCAGCATCAGGGAAATGCATATCAAAACCACATTATGATACCACTCACCCAAGTTAGACTGGCTAACATCAAAAAGATGGAGAACAACAAATGGTGGCGACAATGTGGAGAAAGAGGAACCCTCCTACACTGTTGGTGGGACTGCAAGTTGGTGCAGCCATTATTGAAAATGGTATGGAGATTCCCTAAACAACTTCAGATAGAACTGCCATATGATCCAGCAATCCCATTGCTGATTATATACCCAGATGAATGGAAATCATCATTTTGAAGGGATACCTGCACTCCCAAGTTTGTCTCAGCAATATTTACAACAGCCAGGAGTTGGAGCCAACATAAATGTCCATCATCAGACAACTGGATAAGGAAAATGTGGTATATGTACACAATGGAATATTACTCAGCTATAAAAAAAGAATGAAATATTGCCATTCGCAGCAACATGGATGAACTTAACAGAAAATTATATTGCATGAAATAAGCCAGGCACAGAAAGAGAAATACCATATGTTCTCACTCATAAGGGAGAGCTAAAATTATAAACATAATTAGAAAGATAAAACATTCCCAATAATACCCTGAACGTTCAAAAGGACAACTAGGGTTACTAGGAGGGGAGAGGGAAGGGAGGAATGGGTAAACGGCCACCAATAGCAATAATAGTGTATATTATTGAATATAATAATTATTCAGATGTGAGCATCACATATTGCACGTGGATATTGATGTTCAACTCTGTACCTCACAGATATGTACAATCAATTTTGTTACAATAAAAAGAAAGAAAGAAAACTCAGCTTGGACTATTCTTTTTTTTTTTTTTTTTTTTTTTTTGTCTTTTTCCATGTCCGGCAACGGATCGCAACCCTCAGTGTCGCCCCCGTACTGGACCGGGACCGGCAACGGGATCGCAGCCCTCGGTGTTGCTCCCACGCCTCGCTCAGCCAGTGAGCGGGAACCGGTCTGTATGTGGGATCCGAACTCTCGGCGGGAGCGCCGCTGCACTTCCCAAGCAGCGCACTATAGCAGTGCGCCACCGGGCCGGCCCTTGGACTATTCTTGAGAGGGAAATTAAACTCATGAAATGTCTTTCTGAATGCCACTGAATCTGGAGGGTCTGTGTTGGTGGAGTTAAGTTCACTTTAATACACTAGGAAATCTGAAAGGGACTATTAAGAATCTTTACATCAAAGGAGCAAGGTGTTAGACCTAACTCTCTAAAACACATGCTTCTGAAAATACTAGTTTTGGATACTCATATTGAGTTTAATATGATTAAGGAGGAAAGTACAATCGAGAGAAAAAGTTGTTAAGATTGGCATTCTAAGGGCGTTTTAGTGATCTAAAAAGTTTGCTCATAGGGAGCAGCTAATGCTCAGCAATGCTGAGCCACCAAGGCATTGTTCTAAATTTCAGGAAGAAAACATGGTAAATATGTTTGTGAGTTAGCGAAAGGCACGTGTTTACAGTGTAGCGAAGTTGTATTTGAGAATGAAAAAGAAGGGTAGATATTAGTACAATGTATTTTGCTTTTAATGTATGACTTTTTTTGGCAGGTAAGGAAACCGAGGGGGATCTTGAGAGTCCACTGGCATCTTTTTAAAGGAATTTGATGAGGAACTACAGGAGCTGCACATAAGCTCTTGCAGGGTGAATAACCTGCAAAATGGGGTAGTTAATTTTGAAACTGCAGCTATTTTCAATAAGCACATTCTCATTTTATTTTAGATCTGTCTACATAAGAATGTAAATACTCCGGAATGTCAGAAGTAGCTAATGTCAGGGTTAACCAGATAAATGAAATACATGACAAGGAAAATGCAAAGTATCTTCTTGGGCATAATTTAACCATTATTAATTGCACAGTCACTGTGCAAAGCACAGAAATGAAAAAGCTGTGCTGTCTGCTCCCAGAGCTTATCTATAGTGGGGGGGACTGATGGTTAAACTGACCCTGCAATTACAGCCCTACGTGGTAAGTGCTACCATAAACAAAGGCACTGATTGTAGCAGAGCAGCTGATTCAGACAGGTTCTGCCATGTTTACTGCTGTAGCCATAGCACCTTGTATAGTTCCTGGCACATAAAACACAGGAGCTATTGTAGAGGATGTGTGCTTGGGCTACCTTGAAAAAAGAGTAGGAATTGGGTGGATAAGAGGAAGGAAGGGCAAGGCAGGTATGAATGAAGGAGGAAAGAGCCCAGCAGGCATGCAGCACAGGGTTTCACCCACTCGCTGGGTAGATCTCAGTGCCTGCTGAGTGCCAGCATCATGCTGAGCATACAAGGAGGGACACTGCAGTCTGCAGTCGGGGGAAATTGGGGATGGAGGCAGGGGCGCGATCTTGGCGAGCTTTTAAATGCCTCACTAAGAATCTTGGACTTGATCTTAAAGACAAAGGAGGGGAGCGTAAATGGAATTTAAAGTTGGATTGTTGCAACTATCAAATGGGAAGATGAATGAAAAAACTACTACTTTGTAAACCAGAAAGTGCTATGATCAGACCAATGTTTTAGAAAAGTCAGGCTGGTGACCTCTTAAAGGATTGTTATCTAACCCCTGTCATTGTTCTAGTGTGAAAGCCCTGTGCTAAGCTCAATTTCTACAAACTCTCATTTAATCTTTGTATCTCTGTGAAGTAGACACTGTTATCCCACTTTATAAGTAGAAAAACTGGCTTAGAAAAGCTAAGTAGCTTGTCCAGGATCACACAGGTAGCAAGCAGCACAGCAGAAAGTTGAACCACTTTCCTGAACTGGAAAACTTGTGTTGTGCCATCCGCTATTTGTGGGAAGAGGAAGAAGGCAAGGAGGTCCTGGAAGGAGATGACTCCGGCCATTCATGCCAGAATAACAAAGACCTCAGGGATGCAGGGTGTGGGGACTTGGATATTGGGTGTCTGGAGTGTTTAGCCCTCTAGGAAGTTCAGGGAGGGCTGCTGGCTGTGAGATGTTGCAGTCAGAGACCTGTGTGGCACTGCAGACCTCAGTCTCCTCATCTGGAAATCAGGGTCGATAATACCCACTTCTCCAGGTTGTGAGGAGCAACTGACACGAGGTATCTGAAAGTCAGTCTGTGAGTGAGACAGCACCATGTAGGTCTAAGTGGAGCTGACGTCATCACCTGATGCCTCAGAGCCCAGATCAGTGGTCCTCACAGTGTGGTCCCTGGACCAGTGGCATCACATCACCTGGGAACAGGTGAGGAAGCTGATTCTTGGGCCCCGTCGAGACCTGCTGAATCAGAAACTTGGGGAGTGGAGCCCCAAAATCTGTTTAAACAGGATTCCAGGTGCTTCTGAGGCTGCTGAAGTGTGAAAGCCTGGCCTACAGTCATTGCTCTCTAGAATATGGATCTCAGAATTACGGATCTGAAAACTCAACTCTGACAACTTTTGCCAAGGTAGAGACCAAAGAGACTAAAACAGGATTTAGGGGCCGGAAGTTCTCTAGCACATGCCTACATCTAGCTTAAAACCTACATTCATTGCTGTCACTTGCTTGAGGCTGGGCAGCTGGATAGAGCCAGAGCAGGGGCTTCCAGATCTTCGAATCTCCAAGCTTCTCCTGCTGCGCCCTCTGGACTCTGTCCCCCTCCCCTGGCAATAGCGCCTTTCAGATGAATCATGTAGAAGTCATGGGGCACTGGATCAAGATACCACATGACACTCCAAAACTTTAATCACCAAAGAGTTGAAGGGAGAAAGGACACACTACCCAATAATCCCCCGAAATGCTTTGTGGGAGATTCTTCACCCTTTACGGAGGACCCCACTGTTCCAGGAGCTGGCAAGACAGCCGGCAAGGCAGGCAGGGTCCCTCCCCTTGGAAGCTTATATTCTAGTGGAGAAAACACATGAAAAGCATGTAAACAGTTGAGTATTTGGGAGGGCAATGTGTGCTATAGAGGTAACAAGGTGATGGGGACATAATACTTTCTTGAAACTGGACAGTCAGGGAAGCCCTTTAAAAGCTGACATGTGAGCTGAAACCTCAACTAGAAGGAAACATTTGGTCAGAGACCTGCAAGTTCAAGGCTGCTGAGGTGAGAATGAGCAGGGTGTGTTCTCCCAGCAGAAAGAAGTTCCACGGGGGATGTGGGGGTGGGGATGGGTTGCAGCTGAAATGAAGCCAGGGGTGGAGACAGAAGTCCAGGTCATCCAGGCCCCGGGACTGGGAGGACTTAGGATATTTCTGTCTTCTGCTGTGTGAAGAATGGGTTGCAGGGTAGCTAACATGGAATCAGGCAGGCCAGTGAGGGGCTGTTCTCATGGAATACGTGGGGCTCAGGCATGTCTGGAGTCAGGCCAGGGCAGTGCCAGGAGGCCCCCAGCCTGACCTGACTGTGTCTCCACCTCAGAGGGCAAAGCAGCAGCAGCCTCTGCAGGAACCTCTTGTCCTTCTTTGGCAACACGGGCAGAGGATTCTCAATCATGCCCATTTGGAGGCAAAGTCTATTTTTGTCTGTTTTTTGTTTCTCATTGGGTGATCATGGTGATGAATGGCCTTCAGATCTACTACTCTCCTAAAATGACTCCCATCGTCAGGCTGGCCGCAGCTCATGGGCCCACAGTGGAGACCACATTTCTATAAGCCCCATGCTCAGCTGCAGGAAACTGGGCTTAGCTCTCCCGTGGTGGGGGGCTAGGCTGAGAAATGGAAATGGAAAGAAGCTGTTGATCAGATGAAATAAAGCCCTGCGAGTTGAGATTCTACCCATCTTTAATCGAAAAACAATGCAGGAAAGAATATGACCTTCCTTTGCAAATATAATGGATATAAATGCACTGTCCATTTCTCCTTCAAAGGAAAGTTCAAAGATGACTTAGGTCCTAGTCATGATGAAATTTTAGCATAGAACGTGCTCTAACAAGGCATCTGTATTAGTCCGTTTATGTTGCTTATAACAAAATACCTGAAACTGGGTGATTTATAAAGGAAAGTGAAATTTATTGCTTATAGTTTCTGAAGCTGGGAAGTCCCAAGTTCATCTGGTGGCAGCGACAGTGACCCAAGGGTCTTACATTGCAAGATGGTGGAAGCAGAGAGAGTAGAGAGAGAGAAAGACAGAATCTCCTCTTCTTTTAAAGCCCTCAGAACCACGCCCTTGACCACCATTTTTAATCCATTCACTACTGCACGGTCCTACAATCCAATCACCTCTTTAAGGCTCCACCTTTCAGTTACCATAATAGGATTTCCCACCCTCTTAACAGTCACAGTAGGGGCTAAGTTTCTAATACATAAAACTTGGGGGGACACAATTAAAGCTTCAGGGAGTTTTGGGGGACATAATTCAATCCACTACAGCATTCGAGCTCTCTCCCAGGGCAAGTTCCTTTTCTCCTGTACCCCTGATAAGTTATCATCTAACTTTGGCTTGAAATCAGGGCTGTAGTAGTAATAATAATAATAATTTTAAAGCCGGAATGTTAAACATCTACCACAAACCAGCATACAAGGATCTCTTAATTACCTCATTTAATCTGCACAATGTCCCTGCAAAGTCCCCATTTTACAGTTGCGGAAACTGAGACTCAGGAGGCTCCTTTCTCAGCAAAATCACCCAGCTAGGGAGTAACAAGGCCCAGAGTTCAACCCGGGCTCATCTGATCCCAGAGCACCAGTCCTTAAGCGCTATGTAGTCTGTAGCTGTCAGGAGAGCCCCAAACAAGAGCTCTTACCAACATACACAAGATTTTCCTCTTAAATCAAATCATTTTTTAGCAAAAGCACGCACAGTTAATAGTTTTCCATCCCTTCTGACCTCCTTTCAGTTCATATTTTCCAGACTCTCATATGGTTCTAATTCTCCATAGAATGGCTCTGCTGAGTGTTATTTTTAGAATTTGGATATTGAACGGATTGTTCTGGTTATCCTGCTTATATTGTTGAATCTCCTTTTTTTTCCCTAAAGAATCATGAGAAAGCAATGCATCACAGCGTGGATGTATGTGATGTCTGGCACTTGTCAAAATACAGTCACGCACCACATAACGATATTTCAGTCAGTGACAGACCAATGACAGTGGTCCCCTAAGACTGTAATGGAGCTGAAAAATTCCTATCACCTAGTGATGCAGCCATCATAACACTGTAGTGCAACGTATCACTCACGTGTGTGTGGTGACACTGGTGAGAACAAACCTACTGCACAGCCAGTCGTGTAAAAGTAAAGTGCACACAATTATGCACAGTGCTCGGTAATGATAAGAAATGACCTTGTTACTGGTTTATATACTTGGGTTTCTATACTCGCTATGCTTACATTTTATCGTTGTTTTAGAGTGTATTCCTTCTACTTATTGGTGCACTGTTAACAGTCTGCCTGCTATGCTGGCAACGACCTTACACATCTCATGTTTCCCGTGTCTCTCGATTACATCATTTTCTCCTGTGCTTCATTATCTCATGGTGTTTGGTTCATCATGGCCCCTAAGCACCCGAAATCCACTGCTGATCTTGCCTATAAGAGGCCATATGCCCTAAGCCTAGGTGTGTAGTAGGCTGTCCCATCTAGGTTTGTGTGAATACACTCTATGATGTTGACACAACAACGAAATCGCCTAAGGACACCGTTCTGAGAACGTACCTCCGTCCTTAAGTGATGCCTGACTATAGTCTCTCCTTGACTTGTGATTCAACCCTGCAAGCTGGACACGATAGGTATGGTGATGTACATGTACCAACCAGGAAAGCAAGGTCTTTGTTTTCCAAGAGTTCGGATGCAGTGCCAGCACGGGAGAGGAGGACGCTGCTCCCCAGGTAGGCACGTGCTTGCTAAAGCAGGGCTTCCAGCTCGTGGGCAGAATGCACCCAGCACCGCTGTCCCCAGGCTAAGGAGGGGGCAGCAGGGAGAGCGATGGCAAACAGCACATATATTTTTTTTTTTTTAAAAAGATGACCGGTAAGGGGATCTTAACCCTTGACTAGGTGTTGTCAGCACCAGGCTCAGCCAGTGAGCCAACCGGCCATCCCTATGTGGGATCCGAACCCGCGGCCTTGGTGTTATCAGCACCGCACTCTCCTGAGTGAGCCACGGGCCGGCCCAAACAGCACATATTTTAAAAGCATTTATTAGTTTTGACCCTCAAGTAATATAGGTGTGTTATAGAAAAGTCAGAAGACAGTTAAGAAAAAGGGGGTAGCAATGAGAGAGATACCTGTAATCTCACCATCTAACTTGGTGCATATTCCTTCACACCTATACCTATGTAATACATACCTAGGTATAGGTTTCCACATGTAAATATATTTCAGTGAGGCTCTACCATACATACTGGCTTTTCACATGCTCCTCTTCCTTTACTGGCGGTGGGCATTTTTCAGTGTCAATAATTTAAGACATGTTCTTTTTTTTTTTTATCTTTTTTCGTGTTCAGCAACAGATCGCAACCCTCAGTGTCGCGCCCGTACCGGACCGGGACCGGCAACGGGATCGCAACCCTCGGTGTTGCGCCCGCACCTCGCTCAGCCAGTGAGCGGGAACCGGTCTGTATGTGGGATCCGAACCCTCAGCGGGAGCGCCGCCACGCTCCCAAGTGGCACACTGTAGCAGTGCACCACCGGGCCGGCCCTAAGACATTTTCAATGGCTGCCTAGAATTCCATGTATGGCCGTATCATGCTTTCTTTAATCAATTCCTTTGTGTTGGGCATTTGTCAGGATACATTCCTAGAGCTGGAATTACTTGGACAAAGGCTCCACATGACTTTTGACATGTGTTGCCAAATTGCCTTCCAGAGGCACGTGGCACATGAGCACACCTAGAACCCCAGGCTCTCACCAGCCTTGGGTTAGGTGAGTGTCCTTATAATTCCTGTCACCCTTACAGATGTTTAAAAAGTGGTACTTCATTTTAAGAGTGTGATTAAATATTTTAGTATAATTTTAGATATTTAAAAAAATTTTTTAGCGATATGTTTATATCTTTAATTTTTCTTTTTAGTGTTAATATTTTTCATAATGATTTTAAAAATTAATGAATTAAAGCCCAATCAGTCTTTTAGGGGATCCAAATAAATCTATGAAAAGCTGGAAATTCCTTGCCCAACCCAGATTAGGCCAGGCCCTCAGTGGGACTCAGAAATCAATCTGTACTCTCGTAATATGCCACCTACAAAGAAGGAAGAAAGGAAAGAAATGTGAACATGTTAAATATTTATAAGTCCTTCGGTAAGAAGCCAAAAGGGTATTCATGAAGCATGTCCCATGTGGCATGTCTGTGAAGAAAGATTGTCATGGATGGAGAAATAACAAATTATATTCAAGAGTTCTGGCTTAGGACTCAGAAAAATTCAATTCTAGCGAAGCTCCACTGTGAGGTATTGGAAGAATCCCGTAATTATTTTAGGCCTCTGCTTTCTCTTCTTTCTCACTTTATGTGAGAATAGATGCTTGGGTGCATTAGCCAATTAATTTACTTAAGGACTCTCCTATCCTGTCATTCTATGGTCATGCAAACTTTTGCTTGTTCTCTGTGCACTCCCCCCACATCCCCCCCTTTCAATACCCTCTCTGGTCAATTGAGCTGATGCTAGACTTGGAATTTCAGAAGCATCTACTAGAGTCTTCTCTGTCTTTAGGGGTCAGGCCAGTGAGCCCAAAGGACGAAGATTTTCCATGGGCAGATGTTTTGGAAGAGATGGTGGAAAAATGGTAGACAATGATGGAACTGAATTGTACCTCCCTTGTGCAGAAAGGTTAGGTGACCTCTTGGACAGCTTCTAACCCCTAGTGTCCTGTGAACTATGGTCTCTCTTCCTGGGAGTCCTGGAGTGTGTGGACCTGAAGGAGAGTTGTCCTCTAGACCACATTCTGTTGGGAAATTTCAGAAATCTTGGAAATCTATTTTTTAAGGTGCAACCCAGATGCCTCTTCTCTGGAATACTGCTGGAGAGACTGAAGCACAAACTTTGGAGTCAGAAAGACCTGACTGAACGGAGGCGCCACCTCCATTCCAACATGTAACCTTGGCCAAACTATCACACCTCTCTCGGGCTCCCGCTCTATAAGTAGGACTAGAACAACGATACTAATCTGGTAGGGTTGCTGCATGTGTAAGGGAAATAACTTACATTAAATACCTTTCTCCCTTTTTCTCCAATCTAAGAGTAAATGGTCTCATGTTTTGACCATTTTATCAAATTCACCCAACATTTACCTGCAGTATTCCAAGCATGGTATTAGGTACTGATGGAGGGACACAAAGGTGAGCCAAACATGTCACCATAACTGTAATAAAGAACAGACAGAATAAGAGCCACTGGGTATATGGAGAACAAGTATCAGGGTTGGTGAGAGCAACTGAGGCTATGCTAAGCTTCATGGGGATGAAAACATCTGAACTGGGTTGTTATTAGGCAAGATGCAGCTGCAAGTGACAGGAAACCCATCTCCAGCAGCTTTAAGGGTATGTGTCAATTCATCTCACATAGCAAGAAGCCTGGAGGTAGTTATCTGACAGCACTGGTCTTGTCTCAGGATGGATGCTGCACTTCCAAGCATCGCACCTGTGTTAACGACAGGAAAGGGAGAGGAAGCAGATGACATGTGTCAGCCATGTCTTTCCCTTTAACCAGAAAGGAAAAACCTTCTCAGACCCCTTTCTCCTGCAGCTGGAAGTGTTGGTCACATCAGCTAGAAGTAAGCCCTATGGCTGCAAGGGGGGCTGAGATATGAAATGGGGACATATGAGCCACCTGAATGACATAGACCAGTGTTTTTCAAAATTTTTTACCACAACCCATAACAGGAAATACATGTTACATTGAAACTGAGTGTATATGCACATATGTAACAGAAAAGTAAACTTTGACAAAACAGCAGTTACCTTTACTCTGATGTATTTGAATATTGTGTTTATATTTTTTAAATGCTGATCATGCCAGACTACATTGATTTCATACCAGAGTGATGGATTGTGTTCCATAGTTTGAAAAACATTGGCTTAGACCAGCCTGCCCAGAACATATTGTCCCTGAACAAAATTAGGGTTTCATTAGCAAAGGTTATAATGGAGGTAGGTGTCAGGTAGGCAGATAGCAGAGCCAGTACCAGACCTCAAAGGTCAGGCAGGCTGTGAACATGAGCAGATGGAACAGTGTGAGTGAAGGCAGGAAAGTGTCTGTGCATCCAGTACCAAGTTGGCTGAGCTTTGGGATGTCTGGAGAAGTTTGAGCCCTGGCTACCACGGAGCACCTGGGCTGCCAGGTACAGGAGAGCCCTTTCAGGGAGAGTTAGCCCCGGGCAGGGTCCTCAGATCCTTAGCCACCTTTCTTGCCAGTGTTCATTCATCTAACAACAGCCTCACCCCACCCCAGGGCTACAGCTAGTTTTCTGCATTCTTCTTCTCATGTAAGATAAATTGTCCTCATGTCTTTTCAAGTACACACAGTCATCACAAATGCTCCCCCAAGATTCTGTTTAAACTCATCATCTGGATGCATCACCAAATGGCTTTGTACAGCTGTGTCATGAAGAATGTGATTTTCAATGGGGCTCACATCATATGAGCCACAGTATACAGAGCATCTGATGAATTGGGCCCAACACTCAGAATTCTCTGCTGATGACACGGTAATTGGATGTGTGAATGATCCCCATTCACTCTCCAAAGGAGGGTTTTGCTCAGCCTCCTTTATGTTCAAAAATAAAGCATCTTTGTCATTACCAGTGGTTCTTTTCCATTCCCTTGGAGGAGTGCTTCACCAAATCTTTAGTCTTGTCACATCCTGACACTTATCTTAATGAAAGTCCTGACACTGGCTCCTGCCAGTTTGGAGTGACAGCTTCCTTTGTCCTCAAGGTGATGGACAGGAGTGATGGACAGCATGGAGGTCCCATGCCCATGATGCTTTTGGACTGGGTTGTGCTTGTAAGAGAGGGACAGTCTAACAGGTTGTCATGGACACTGCTAAAGTATGTGCTCTTAAAGGTAGGAAGGAGTTTTACTTAAAGGGAACCCCAATTCATTACCATTCATTCATTCATTCATCAACACACAAAGTGGGAAGAAGAATCTCAAAGGATCACTTTTGCTCCACTGTGTTGCAGATAAAGAATAGCTGTCTGAAACTCGTTTGGTATTTATTGGAGTCATGGTGCACTGCATACATTTCTGTATGTTACCTTGACTCCTTGTTGGAGAATAGTGGACAATAGAGAATTAGTGAATAAACAAACAAAATCTCAACTCTGGTAAAGTAGGGCTCCCCTGGACTTATAGCCAAGAGAAATGATCAAGAGGTAATGATGATAAAACCTTGCAATTTTGTAGGGCCTACTACTTTCTGGAGTGTGTTATCATTGATGATCTTATTTAATAGAAAAAATAGGTTTAATTATCTTCATTCTTTCAGAGCAAGAAAACAACCCTAGAAAGGTTAGGGAACGTCTGGCTAGTGAAGAAAACAAATCACCCAAATGCAGGTCTCTGACCTCCAGCTCTGGGTTCATCCCACCACACCCCCTGAGGAGAGCACACTACTGCTGCTGTGAATTAAATTCTTATGATTTCCTAATTAAAATGACAGTAATTATCTCTGCCATTTTAACATAGATGACTGATATTGATGTAGTTTTTTCCTCCACTTTGCAAAAGTCCTTTTACTTCCAACTCTTTAATTAGGCCACAAGATAATCCCCCTAGCAAGTCATTGACCCTATTTGAAAAGCTGAGATTGAATCTTAGCACAGAAGTAGTACACCAACTGGAATTAGAATCTTCTATGTATTCAAGAACTCGGCCTAGACTCACAAAGTTCCTAGAATGGGCCATTTTCCCTCTCTGCTGTTATAATCAAAGGACAGCAAGCTTTTATTTTTATTTTTATTTTTTTATTTTTTATTTTTTAAAAGATGACTGGTAAGGGGATCTTAACCCTTGACTTGGTGTTGTCAGCACCACGCTTTCCCAACTGAGCCAACCAGTCATCCCTATATAGGGATCCGAACCCGTGGCGTTGGTGCTGTCAGCACCATGGGCCAGCTCTAAGCTTTGATTTTTAAATAGCTATTTACAACTCACCAAGAGCCTGCATTTCCTTGATCTTATTGAATGTTCATGTCAGCCCTGTGAGGTTATAACAGACAATACTAGTTGGTGTTAATGGGGTTTTGCTTACCATGTCCACACCCTGCTAAAGTATCATAGGTGCATTAGGTCCTTTGTTCTGCATATATCCTTTTGAGCTAGTATATAATCTACCTAGGTAGTCTAGGTATAGTAGTTATAATCTATCCCCCTTTGTAGATAAGACTCTGAGATTCAAAGTATCATGGTAAGTAAGTGGCAGAGGCAGGATTCAAACCCAAGCAGTCTGGCTTCAGACCCTACTTGGACCCTTACCTTGCCTGTTCTGTCTTCAGCTTTTCTATGGTGCTGAGGGCTGTGTTTGCCCGGTGCGCCATGGTCCTGTCCACAGAGCAGGCAAGACCAGCAGGTCAATGCAGGGGCACTGAGTAGTCCTCTACTCTGGGCCCCTCCAAACAGCATGGGCATCAGCTGTTTCTACACAGGGACCAGAGGTGTGCAGAGAGAGGAAGTCACTTCTCTTGATGGCCCACTCTGCCAAGTACTCAGCACATGCTCTCTTCATCCTTGCGGCAAGGATGGTCTTATCTCAGGTTTATGATTGAGGCACCTGCGATCCAGGGAGGCCAAGTGAACCCCCTAAGATCACACAGCAGACGGTGGACGTGAGAACTGAACACAGTCTGCCTGACGCCAAAGACCATATCCCTGCAGCAGACTGAAGGGTGGCAATGTCATCCCGTTCAGGATGAGAGAAGCTACTCCCAGCGTGAGGCTAGTGCCTGTCTACAAAATGATTTGGAAGGAGCCACAGCCGGCTAATGCTGTACAAACCAGGCCCAGATGGAGTCAGAGCCTCCTTAGTAAATCCTCAACAATTCCAGGGCCTTTGTGTCTCCAGGATCCAGGTCCAAAACACCCTGCAGATGGAATGTACTTTCCTTAGGGGAGACCAGACTCAGTTGTTTCCAAGAAAAACCAAGGCTCATGTCGGCTGGCCGGGCTGCCTTCCAGGTAACAGTGTGGAATTCAGCCAGTTCTCTCCAGTGAACAGGATCCAGAAGATTCTCCAGTCTCCCATTCAGGAGACATGGCATCCAGAGAAAGCAGGATGACAAAACACAAAAGGAAATGGTGAAAGGAGGGTGGAGTTTACAGCCCTGCCTGGAGCTTTCGAGAGAGCCGTCCATGAGGAGAGAGGCTGGGGATAGACCAGCTGGGGCCCAGCCTCCAGACACACTTCTCCATGCAGCCGCCTCCTCCTGTGAGGTTCAGGAACAAGGACGGTAGACGACATCCCCACCGCTGCCCTCACCCACAGCCACCCCTGCCCCACCGTGGGACCCACCGACCTGCCGCAGTGGGACAACATGGAAGAACAAAGGTAGGATCCCTGTGGGGAGGATTGGCACACCTGGGGTCCTCAGGAAAGAGCTGGCTGCCTCCCCCCCACAGCTGTTTGCCTGGGTGTGGGTGGAGAGACCCCAGGAGTGCCCTCCTGCCCTGCTCCGAATATGAGTCCATGGTGCTGGAAGCAGGCAGAGCTCCACAGGCTGGCAGCCAGGCAGGAGAGCCCGGGGGCTGGGTCCTCTAATTCCCCCTTCTCTCTCCACCAAGGGGAAATAAGGCAGATCCCTGAAAGATCACATTGTGGGAGGCCCCACTGCTGGGCTATGGTCTTTCTACACTGGCAGGATGTTTTACACTAACTTTCCTCTAGGTACCTTAGGGCTGCTGCGGGAGGTGGGAGGGTGCATGGGGTGGGGGGAACAAGGAAGGGAGCAGGGGGTCTTGCACATGGTAGGGAGCAGGAAAGGGTGGAGGCTGAGAGGAGGGCCAGGGGATTCAGGGTACAGGGCGTCAAGGACCCAGTGGGGTTCAATGGGCAGGTTCTGCTTCCCACCACAACTTAAAAGGAGAAGCTCCCCTTTCCTCAGCTCGGTGGTGGCAGTTCTCCAGGGGTGCTGGGCAGTGTGTCCTAGCCCGGATGCTCTGGAGGACACCTGGACACCCTGCTATCTCCCCACGTTCCAGCCATTTAAAGGGCAATGCCTGGCACAGCTAAGGCCCGAGTCTGTTCTGGTTGGCCCATGCGGATGCTTTTGGGCTGAGAAATGTTTTACATCTCACCCATCGTTCTCAAAAAATTTTATCAGGCAAAGAGTTTTACTCCTTTAAAATGATTGGAAAGCATTCTCTCCTGGTACCACCCTCTCTATGTCCAAGGTTCCTAACTGGGCCCACACTTGATTTTAATCTAAAAATAAAAGTCAATAAACAAATAAGGGAAATTGTCATGTTACAACAACAACTAAAAAACCCCCCAAGTGTGAAACATCTTTGGCTATTGCATGACATGGGATATTGCTATAACAAATCAATAAGAAAACAGCCTAAAGGAAGGAAAGAAAGAATATGCAAAATTGATTCTTGAAAAAATAGATGTACACAGCCAATAAACATAAAAATACGCAATCTTTCAAGGAACTTAAAAATTACAAATTGAAACAATAAGACACCATTTTTTGCCCATCAAATTAGCACAAAGAACTATAAAAGTTCTTTTACAAAGTGTTTTTTATAAAAGTTCTTTTTACAAAAGTTCTATTACAAAGAACTATAAAACCAGTGCTGGTGAGGATCATGAGCACTTTCCTGCATTTTATTAGTATGACTTTTCCGGAGAGCTATTTGACAAAAGGTATCAAAAGAATTAAAAGATACATAAACTAATTCAGTATATGAAATGACAAACAGCTCAAATTCTAGAATCAGATAAACCTAAGTCAGATTACAGCCTCTGCCTTTTACTAGCTGTTTAACCTTAGGCAAGTCATTTACTATCTCGAGGTCGCAGTTACTATATCTATAAAATGAGATTAATTATAGTACCTGCTTCCTAAGGTTCTCTGAGCATTAATTAAGACAACATTTGTAAGGCACGTGGTTCAGTCACCGGCATTTACTAAGTAGATAACAAATCACCATGTAATTGTTATTGAGAATTTAGTCTGAGAACAGGCGAGGTTTTTCACAATGTTCATTACAAGAACACAAACTATGACAACGTCTAAAAATGTAGATTGTTTAAATAGATTTTAGTTCATCCGCATGGTGGATTTCTATGCAGATATTTTTAAACATAGTAAAATCTCTATTGACATAGAAAAAAGTTTACAATATCTAAGAGTACTTCAAAAAGTTCATGGAAAAATAGAATTAAAAGATAACGCAAAACCTTACCTGAACTTTTTGAAGCATCTTCATATTGCTAAGCAAAGAAGAAACAGGCTAAAGCACTCTAATATGAAACTATATAAAAAGAGAGTCTTTACAAAGGTGCTAAGAACATTGGTCAAACTACCAAGTAATCATGTATGTGTATGTGATCAGACTCCAAGTGATTTTCTTTCATTTACATGATTTTTTAAGAAATAGACTGTATTGTTTAGGCCAGTTTTAGGTTCACATCAAAACTGAGTATAAATTACCAATTTTCCTATATCCCTTGCCCCCCACATGCACAGCTTCCCTCACCATAAACAGCCTGCACCAGACTGGTACATTTTTACAATTGATCAACCTACACTGACACATCATTGTCACCCAAAGTCCATAGTTTCCATTAGGGTTCGCTCTTGGGTATATATTCTTTGGGTTTTGACAAATGCATAATGACATGTATCCACCATTGTAGTATCATATGGTATAGTTTTACTGCCCTGAAAATCTTCTGTGTCCCACCTAATCATCCCTCCCTTCCCCCTAACTACTGATTGTTTTACAGTCTCCATAATTTTACCTTTTCCAGAATATCACATCATTGGGATTGAATAGTATGTAGACTTTTTAGACTGGCCTCCTTCACTTAGCAATATGCATTTGAGGTTCCTCCATGTCTTTTCATGGCTTGATAGCTTATTTATTTTTAGCGTTGAATAATATTCTATATTCTGCATGTACCACCGTTTGTTTATCCATTCATCTACTGAAAAACATTTCCGTTGCTTCTAAGTTTTGGAAATTATGAGTAAAGCTGCTATAAACATCCACGTGCAGGTTTCTGTGTGGATATGTTTTTATCATTTTTTATAGCAGCTTTATTGACATATTATTCACAAATCATACAATTCACCTATTTTAAGTGTACGATTATTTCTAGAATATTCACAGAGTCGTAAAACCATCAGCACCATCAATGCTGGAACATTTTTGTAACCCCAGAAGAAACCCTCTACTCATTAGTAGTCATGCCTCATCCCACCCACCCAAGCCTTAGGTAACCAGTATCCTACTCTCTATCTACAGATTTGCCTGTTCTGGACATTTCATGTAGGTGGAATCATACAACATGTGGTCTTTTGTGACCAGCTGCTTTCACTTAGCTCAATATTTTTAAGATTTTTCCATGTTCTAGTGTGTACCAGTACTTCATTCCTTTTTATTGCTGAATAATATCCATTGTATAGATACACGACACTTTATCTATTCGCCAGTTGATGGACATTTAGGTTGCTTCCACTTTGGTCTATTATGAATAATGTTGCTGTGGACATTAGTGTATGAACTCTTGTGTGGACATATATTTTCACTCCTCTTGGCATATCCCTAGCAGAACTGCTGAGCCACAGGCTAACTCTGTTTAACCTTTTGAGGAACTGCTATACCATTTTGCAAAGCAGCTGTACCACACACGAGCAGTGTATGCGGGTTCCAATCTCTCCACATCCTCACTGACACCTGTTATTATCTGTCTGTTTTCTGATAGCCATCCTAGTAGGTGTGGTGATTTGTTTTTATACAATGGACGTTTCTCTGTTTCACAGTACGTGTCACTTTAGTACCTGTGAGGTGTGTTTTTTTTTTTTTTTTTTTTTTTTTTTTTCCG
>NW_007727125.1:1947-15757 GCF_000696425.1 Galeopterus variegatus | reverse complement strand
TTTTTATACAATGGACGTTTCTCTGTTTCACAGTACGTGTCCCTTTAGTTCCTGTGGGGTGTGTTTTTTTTTTTTTTTTTTTTGTCTTTTTCCGTGTCCAGCAACGGATCGCAACCCTCAGTGTCGCCCCTGTACCGGACCGGGGACCGGCAACGGGATTGCAACCCTCGGTGTTGCTCCCACGCCTCGCTCAGCCAGTGAGCGGGAACCGGTCTGTACGTGGGATCCGAACCCTCGGGCGGGAGCGCCGCCGCGCTTCACAAGCAGCGCACTTATCCAGTGCGCCACCGGGCCGGCCCGAGGTGTGTTTTATTAAAGCAAACCATGTAAGTAAAAAAAACCTCTGGCTGGAATTTTCATGGGCAGATGTGCATAGAAATGCAGTTGCACTTAAGGAGGTGGAGTGGGGGTCTGTGGGAGAACATGGGGGACTCTGGCGTCTGTGCTCCTGCTGTTCTCTGAGGCCCTGGCCTCTTTCCCTGGTTCTCCCAACCCTGACTGGCTGCCCTCTGTGGTTGTAGTGGTAGCAGTATCCTCTGAAGGTAATTTTCCGTGCAGTTCTTTCTGAAGGCTGTGTAGTGTGTTTGGAAAGTTCCCAGCCCTCAGTGTCAGACAGACCTGGTGTGAACACTGCTGTTGGACCTCTGCTAGTGTATATGTACTCCTTCGAGCTTTGGCATCTTCTATAAAACTGAGATAAACCTTGACCTCACACCATTGCCAAGGATTAAATGTGAAATGGCCATCCAGGGTGCTTGCAAGAGCTGTGTTCCCTGCTCTCTCTCCAGCACCTTTCTTTCCAACTCCTCCTCTATACATGCAGAAACTAGCCCTCCCTGGCTGGATTTTAGGTTTGTTTCTTTGTTTGGGTCTCTCTCCATTCTGGTCCTTGGCTGGAGAGCAGCAGAAGGCACTGCACAGATGGGAAAACTCTTGGGGTATTTCAAGAAGACGCTGGAATCAGCATTGGAGCTTTGGTAGGTGCTCTTATAGGCAATATGACCCCCAGCAAAGCCCAAGCCTTATTCCGAATATGTCCAATTTTACGTTGAGTTGAGTTCACCAGTTTTACTTAGTAACTGGAGTGTTGCTAGAGTGTACTGTGTGATCAGTACTTTGCTCCTGAGGAGTATTGTATGGATGGTCCCAAACTCCAGAGATAATCAAATGACAGGAACTTTTTTTTTTTCATTTTAAGTGCAAACGTAATAATATGATCATTGTCTGTGTAGCTCAAATTACAGAATTAAAAACAATACTGAGAATTGTAGCAGTCACTATTGAGGTCTCAATGCCTTTAACTGCGCCAGCAGTTTAGACACATTATCTCAGCCTCTCGCACTCAGAGCTTCCTTGTGGCCTCCCATTTCCTCACCTTCCCAAATGTTGCCAAAGCCGTTTCCTGCCCAGTTGGTCAGCTGTACAGTAAAAAGGAAATAATTTCTTGTACTAATCATGTCTTTTTATTTTGCATTTTTGATGCTTTGACATCTTGGGGCTTTACTGAACCCTGCAGGGACTAGCTGATTCCTAGGAATAGCAGCTGTCTAGCCTGAGATCCGGCGTGCCTTTCACATGCAGCCCAAGCAATCCAGAGTCGTACCCAAACACCTCCTCTATCAGCTGCCACACTCTGGGCCATTATCCCCAATCACCCCAGAGCCAGTACCAGACAAGTAGAGACAGCCCGCATACCCCAGAGCCTGCTGAAAGTAGCCCATCTCAAGCCTGCTTACCCTGCTTTATCTGCTCCTTTCTGTGAAAACTGCAGTAAAGTCTCCTTCCCACATCTCCCCCTTACTCCCTCTGCCTCCTGGCCTGCGTGCCCGGCCTCCTGTTTTTAGGGACAAGTGAGTAACAAACTTTCTACTTCAAGACAGTCACTCCTGTGTCTCATCATACCTGATTAAAGCAAATTTGGGCTGTCCTTTAAACACTCCTAGAAACCCAATCTAGAGCCCCTGACTCCCCACCAGCCTTTGGATGATTTCCATAAGCACCTTATTCTCTGTGTTAATTCTCTGTTTGCCTAAAAGCCAATAGAGAGTTCCTATTTCCTGCAGGTAACTTTGATGGTGAGGTGACTTACCGCAGACTGCACAGATGACCCCGAGCTCCCAAGCCCTCAACCAAGAAGCCCTGCTCTAACTGCACCAGCATTTGCATCTCAAGGTAGAGCTCCACGGGGGTTTCCCTCTCTGAAAGCATTTCCTTGACGGCAGAATGTTGCTCTGACCATTATGCGACCTTCGTTGGCCAGCCTCCATGTAAAGCTGTTGTGTGAGAAACTGTTTCGAAATTCCTTGAGGTTTAGATCATTTCCTTGTAGAGACCTGGACTCCAGGTTAGGTTTCAGTCCCTGGAGAACAAGAATCCAAGACTTCTGTGAAGCTGAACTGAGAGTTCTTTTCATTTATGGAAAAGTCCAAGGGATGGCAGGGAATCAAGGAAACTTCCTTCCGCCTCCCACATCTACAGAGAGATGCTTTGGTTCTTGTTGAGACGCAGGGGAAAGTTTTGGTTCAGGGACCATCAGATAGTCCTACCTGTATGTTTTGAAAGAGAGCTCCCTACACCCTCATAACATACGCTATCTGCTTCTGTAAGATTGCTTGCTTAACTTAAGTAACTCCATTTTGCCCTCTGTCTGACCTGCAGACTACACCCCCCATGAGAAACCGCTGACCTTCTTATAGAAACAAAAAACAATTGCACAAAAACAGGAGCCATACACAGTAAATTATTACATGGAAACAGAAACCATACACAAAGAAAATTTGTGTGTTTGACTGCTCGAATGGCTCATTCTCAGCCTCTGTGACCTAGCCCCATAGCTTGCTTTGTGCACCTGGACAAACCTGTGTGCCCATGGAATGTAGTTTTTCTCTTTAAAAACCCTACAAGACCAAAGCCCGATGCTGCCCTTCCTTGGTCTCACCTTGGGAGATGGACACTGGCCAGCCTTAGTGAATAAAGTGCCCTTTTCTGCATGAGTGGCGTGTAAGTGCATTTCTTGTGGGAGGGGGCCTCACAACAGTTTCTCATAGATTCCTTCCCATTCTTGGCTCTTTGAGGTCACTTCTCACAGTATAAGCAGATCCCATCCCTTGTTCTGGTCATTTTCAGGGAGTAAAGAGATTCAAGTCCAACTTAAGCCACTCAGATCTTTCTTTTTTCCTTTTCTTTTCTCATGTCATATCCCATCTCAAAGCGGTTTCCCTTCCCCAGCCCAGGCAGAACAGCAGCAGGCATGGGACAGGGTGTGTCCCTCAGCTCCTCTGTGTGTCTGGCTCCTCTGGAATTGGGAGTGGGCGTGAGCAGGGGGAGAGAAGGTGTGAAGACGGGGCTGTCTTGCCTGGCTCTGCGTGGAGTATCTGGCCATGGGTTCCAGCTTCGTGGCAGATGCCTAAAAGTTGGCCTTACATGAGTTTGCTGGGGCTGCCGTCACAAACATATCAAACTGGATGGCTCACATTGACAGAAGTGCGTTCTCTCATGGTTCTGAAAGCCAGAGGTCCCAGATCAAGGTGTTGGCAGGTTCATGCTCCCTCTGAAGCCTCTGGGGAAGGGTTCTCCCTCGCCTCTTCCAGCTTCTATTAGCCTCGAGCTGGTCTTGGCTGTGGCACCGTAACTCCAGTTTCTGCCTCTGTCTTCCTATGGCATTCTCCTCTCTGTGTCTGTGTCCAAATTTCCCTCTTCTTGTAAGGACACCAATCATGTTGGGTTAAGGGCCCATCCTGCTCCCGTATGACTTCTTCTTAACTGATTACATTAGCCACAACCCCAGTCCCAAATAAGGTCACATTCCCAGGTCCTAGGAGGTTATGAATTCAATATACCAATTTGGGGGGTGCAATCCAACCCATAACAGCCCCCTCTCTCCTCTCTCCCCCATGAGATGCTTTTGTGGGTACTTTAGAGCTTTCCTGCTACCCCCACTCCCACCCTCACCCCCACCTGAGACCTGCTGGCGTGGGACGTACAGTCTCTGTCTGACCTCTCACGGCCCCTTCTCATCTCCTCATCCCTGTCCTAGGGGCTCATCCTGGAGGTCCCCTTGCCTGGCAGGCAGCCCTCTTGGGCAGGTGTTTTCCAGGGTGGCCCTAGTCCCATTCCTTCCCTGGCATCCCTTGGCTCGGCCAGCCTCTGGGAATGCAGGCTGCTGCCCTTGCTGTCCTCGCCAATCCTCAGTGTGCGTCCTGGAGAGCCCCAGGGGAGGGGCGGCCACAGCCTATGGCCTCCAGAGTCCGGGAGGCCATGCTCTCAGGCAGCATCATCACTGCACTGTGCTCGGCTGCCATGGTGGCCCTGGGCCTGCCCTCCAGCCCTCAGGAGACATTCAGCACCAAGTCAGACGCCAGACTGCCCGGCTGGCACCCACCCCTCACCTCCCTCAGGGCTTCTCCTCCTCCTGCCCCGTCCCCTTGTTTAGGGCAAGGGGCTCACCCTTTTCTCTTCTCCCTCAGGAAAGGAGAGACACCACGGCATGCTCCACCTCTGTGCATCTGCTTTAAGGGACAACCTCCTCCCACCAGTCTCTGAATTTCCCATCTTCTCTGCTATGGGCTGGAGGGGGGTAGTCAGCCAGGGTCAGCCAGGGTCACAGATTTGCAGATTTGGGCATTCCTGTGACATGTGTCCAATACCTCCTTTCCCATTGTCTTCAGTTTTGGGGACTTGGGAAATCTTAACAGACAAGTCCCATTCAGCATCCTGCTTGACAGATAAAGCTCTTAGTTGATAGTCAGCCCCCAGCAAATTGCAGTCTTGAAAGTCCGGGTTCCAACGCCTGCAGTTCTAATGCTCCACCATTTCCTTTCATGCATTCCATGGGTGGACACCTGCAGATTCCAGGGCTTCAGAAAATGCCGTGCTCCTCCCATGTACGCTCGACAAATGACAAGCCACCAAGTCTCTACTCTTTCCAGGGTCCTACACTGTTGCCTCCCAGGCCTCTGGACTTGAATGCATAGGAATTAGTGCATGAGTGAATGCCACGAGTGAACCAAGATCCCTCTCATTCAGCTGTGTCTTCCAGGATGGCTTCTCTGACCACCTTATCCATAAGGGAAACCACACCCCACCCAGACAGTCTCCCTTTGCCCTATTGAGCTGTTCTTCACAGCAGATGTCTCTCTCTGAAAGCACATTAAATTACAGTTTGTTCATTTGTTTCTGTCTCCGCCACTGGAACATAAACTTCATGAGAGCTGAGCCCCATCTGCTGTGTTTCCCGCTGCATCAAGGGTTTAAAACAGTCTGGCACACGGTAGGCGCAGTGGGTTGAATGGTGTCCCCTACCATTCGTCCAGGATGTTGAGATCATCCTGGATTAAGATGGGCCCTAAATCCAATGACAAGTATCCTTCCAAGAGAAGAGAATGGGAGGACACACAGAAGAGAAGGCCATGGGAAGACAGAGGCAGACTTTGAAATTATGCAGCCACAAGCCAAGGAGTGCCCGAAGCCACCAGAAGCTGAAAGAGGTTAGCAACGATTTTCTCCTAAAGCCTTTGGAGGGAGCGCAGCCCCCATCAACACACTGATTTTGGACTTCTGGGCTCCAGAACTGTATGAGAAAAAATATCTGCTGTTTTAAGCTACTATACAGTAGACATTCAGTAAAGGTTTGCTGAGTGAACAAATGAGGTGTTTCTGCATCTCCCCCTGCAGCAGTGTTCAGCACCTTTCTGTAGGACCCTGGAGAGCCGACTGCATCAGGTCAGCTCTAAAGGAGGGGGCACCGGAGTTGGTGTCAGGACCTTTAAGTCCCAGCTCTGCTGCTAAATGGCAGTTCCTGCTCCTGATCTCAGCTTCCCCAGTTGGAAGTGATGTCTCCACGACCCAGCAGGAACACCACAGGGACCCAGTAGGCTCCCTTGAATCAGCTCTCTCCAGGCAGCCCTGCACACCCCGAGCCTGAGGCCTCAGCTGGCGGAGGGCTCCTGGGGTCCTTCCAGAGCCAGGCCCAGGCTGCGTGCCCAGCCGTGGCAGCTGCTGTGTGTCGTGTCTGCCCACCCCTTGAGGCCCCATGGTTACCTTAGTGATCATCTCTCTCTCAGAGCTCCCAGCAGCAGATGGGACCAGCTGGTGGTGCAGCTGGGGTGAGTTGTCCCCTGGCTAGGAGACAAGGTTTGAGCATCACAAAGGACTTTTACTTCTAGGTCAGGGTGGGAGATAGTTGCTTAGGAATGTCACCTGTCAGTGCTAAAGCTTTGTTTTCCATCCCGTGGCTGTAGGGATGCCCCCTGCTGTTGCCAAGTTTCCTAGGAAGTCTGGCTGGCTTCCCCAACACAGAGAAGGGAGACTATTTTTGGACACTTCTAAAACTCTACAGAAAGCCCTATTTATCCACAAAAGCTGCCTCTATATTCTCTTGAGAATACTGTTGGAGGACCAACCCTGGGTTAATTTCAGCAGGCTTACATGGGTTTTAAAAAAATTCAGATGCCCAATTATTTGAGATGAAGTTCAGCTGACTTCAGTCTTCTGACCTTTTCAGCTAGTAATTCTTCCTGGGCATCTGCTGGCCCATTAGAGCTGCCAGGGGCCCGTTAGATGCCCCTGGCAGCTGTGCGAAGCCTGGAGGACACTGGGCTGGGTCCCGGGACACGTGAACACTAGAATAACCTGTGTGACTTTGGGGAAGTTCCTAGGTTTCTCTGGGCCTCAGTTGACTAATTGGGAAAACGGAGATCACAGGATCCTCTGTGCCCACCTCAGCAGGTATTGAGAGCATCAAGGCAGCCATACACTTCGGAAGGGCTTTCTAGGAAAGAGCATGGGGCACTGGGAGGAATGGATGGGAAAGCAGGGGAAGAGACTTGGTGTGTGGTAAAGGATTAACCTTGCCCAAAGAAAGGTGTGGCCTCTGCCCCCGATTCCTGGGAGGTAACATCTAAGCCTTTGGAATGTTCTGCCTGATTTGGAGTGTCTTTGTTTACTCAGGGGTCTTGAGCTATGTCAGATCATCTATGATAGCATTATGATTTATGGTGGGGGTCTCGGGTCATGCAGTGTCAGCTCAGCCTCTGGAGAGATTGGATGCTAACGTCTGCTGCATGGTCAGTCAGCTGTGTCTACATGACCTACCCCCAATAAAAACTCTGACACAGTTTCTGGGAGTTTCCCTGGTTGGGAGCACTCCATTCATGTTGCCACGCATGGTTGCTGGGAGAAGTAATCACTGCTCACATGATTCCACTGGGAGAGGACAACTGGAAGGTCATGACTGGACCCTGCCCATGTGCCTCTTCCTGTTGCTGATTTTAATTGGTGTAATAAACTATAACTGTGAGTATGGCAGCTTTGCTGAGTTCTGTGACCCTTCTAGTGAATTACTGAACCTGAAGGTGGTCTTAGGGACACCCCCCCAACTTGAACTTAAATTTGAGAATAAGCAACAGTCAAGGAAGGCTCAAAAGTAGAGGATGCAAGAGCAGGTCTCTGGGAAAGATGGGATGGGACACTACCCCTGGATCCCACTGGATGCTCACTGTTGCTCCTGCCTAACCCTCGCCTCTGCCATGGCCTCTTGATTCTGCCTCCACCACGGGGAAGAGTCTCCAACAATCCTGCATCTTTGCACCTCTCCCTCAAGACTCAAAATCCTGGGAGCGAGTGTCTGGTTGGCTGAGCCTGGATCACATGTCCACCTCCTGGCTGCCTGGGGGCTGGGAGAGGGCTTATGTGGTGAAGGGAACCATGTCCCCCACCTAGGTCAATAAAATTGGCAATCCCTGGGTACCCCAAACAGGAAGATCATTCTTTTTTTTTTTTTTCCTTTTTGTCTTTTTCCGTGTCCGGCAACGGATCGCAACCCTCAGTGTCGCGCCCGTACCGGACCAGGACCGGCAACGGGATCGCAACCCTCGGTGTTGCTCCCGCACCTCGCTCAGCCAGTGAGCGGGAACCGGTCTGTATGTGGGATCCGAACCATCGGCGGGAGCGCCGCCGTGCTTCCCAAGCGGCGCACTGTAGCAGTACGCCACCGGGCCAGCCCACAGGAAGATCATTCTGATGCTGAGCAGCCAAAAAGGACATCCACTCCAAGTCACTTGGATGGGTCTGACCATCTCTAAAACTCGTCTCTGACATTAAAGAGTAAAGGAAAACTGCTTGGAAGCAGGTTCATGCATGTACCACACATGCAGTCGCACAGGGCCCTGCAGGCAGAAGGGCCCTGCCTTGTTTTCATGTCCTGCTGTCATTGTCTTGAAATGCTTAATCATTTTTGAACAACCAACCTACACTTTGATTTTGCACTGGATCTTGCAAATTATATAGCCTGTCCTGCTTGGAGAGCATCAAGCACATGCAAATGCAAGAGCTGATTTTAACCTCTGTTTTACTGTTAAATAATTCGATCCATCAAAGTTATTTTCAAGGCTGCCTCTTTTTTTTTTTTTAAGTGATTCATGTTGACTTAGACTTAATGAAACTTCCATCTGTCCCACACATAATAGCCCAATGAACAACACCCTCGCTGGGCACCAATGGCTTTCTAAACACCAGACCCACTGGCCTGCTCTGCCGTTGCCAGTCCCACTTGACTTGGAGCTCTTGGTGCTTCTGCTCTATTTCTCTTTCCCTACAGATGAGCTGCTCCCTGGACCTCGGCCGCCCTGCACTGCCCTGCATTGCTCCTTTCTCCAGCTGCTGCTGCTTTGTCTCTTTCCCTGACACCATTTGCTGTATTTCCTCTCTGCCCTTCAGACCTGATGTGCCCCCAGGTACAACAGATAATTATGACTATTCTCCTCTCTAGACAAGCCAGTTTTCTTTTTTTTAATTTTTTAATTTTTTTTTTTTTTTAATGACTGGTAAGGGGATCTTAACCCTTGACTTGGTGGTGTCAGCACCACACTCTCCCAAGCGAGCCACCGGCCAGCCCCTGACAAGCCAGTTTTCTCTTGTGCCTTGAGGCAGAACTTCTCTGAAGAGGCTTCCAAGGTGCCTGCCCTGACCTGCTGCAGGCATCACCTGTAGATGTCTCAACAGGTCCAAACCTAAGGTCATCGGCAAGGGCCACATCCACCTCCCACGGGAACTTTCGATTCTGCTCGTGTGACCCTCAGCCTTCTAGGGTAACTGGTCTCAACTTCTTTTCTGCCTCCACACTGTTATCCTGGATAGCCATCAGTAACACTGTTCCTATAGTTTCATAGGGTGGTGAGTATAACAGAAACTCTGGGCAGAGAGAGGGTAGGTCTTTACAGTTGGCAGAACCTCCCTGGAGATTCTGTTAAGTGGCCCAAAGATGGCATGACTCCCTCTAATTCCAATCCCCAAACTTCCAGTTTAGATTCACTGTCCAGGAGTTGACACCCATCTGTGTATTAGTTGTGATGTTTGTTCAGTTGTTGTAACAATGACCACGTGAAGGTAGTTTATGTGTCTCTCACAAAGCAGTCTGGATGGATGCACACCAGGGTGACGTAGCCACTCCCTGACCGTCAGGGGCCCAGGCTCCTCTGGCTTGTTGCTCCACATTCTCAATATACAGTTTCTACCCCATGGTCCAAAATGGCTCTGAGCTCTTGCAGTCATTTTGCACTGCAGCCAGCAGGAGGAGGTGAGCAGAAGGAGGGCATGCCCCTTGCTTTACGGACACTTCCTAGAAGTTGGACGTGACAGTTCTGTCTTCTTTCTATTGACTTGATATCTAAGCTGCAAGAGAGACTGACTTTATTTCACACAGTTGTGAACTCAGCCAAAGACGAGATGTTCCATTTCAAAGGAAGAGAGGACATGTGTTAGTGTGTTGGGGCGTTGAGGCCACACACCTCCTCCCAGGGCAGAGAACTAGCCACGACCCCACCCACATATGCGTATGTCATCTGTTGAAAACATTCGCCTGGACAGGAGAGATAAAGATGGCGCCTGACAGAAGCCGCTGGGGAGTGGCCAAGGAAAGACATAGTTTAAAATCATTGGATAAAAGATATTTCCGTGCTCAGCTCACCGCGTGATTGCAATAGCAAAGCATTAGAGCAAGATGCATGTTCACATGACCTTTAAGATGACAGGTTGAAGTTAGGAAATCCCCTTGCCATATGCTTATAAAAGCAGGTGCTTGTATGAAAATAAACAGAACTGCTTGACAGAACCCCTGCCGTGTCTGAGTGTCTCTCTGTGGTGCTGAATAGGCGGGCGGCATCCTCACCTTCCTCCCAGGCTCTCCTGGCCAATGGGTGGCAGAAGTAATCTTACCGGTTCCCTCTCCCTATCCCGTGGTGGGGGGATAAAAGGGGCTACTGGGAGGTTCAGGGCCCGCCGCCCCTGAGCCCCCGCATTAGTGGACAACCAGGAGTCACTATCACAGTGATACAAACAAAAGTCTTGTGTGGAACTTCTGTTAAGGCTCATTGCAAGGAAGAAAGTGTGTATCTTTTTGCATCTTTTCTTTTTCCTCCTTCTGGCCTTAGTCTATTTGGGCTACTGTAACAAAATTCTGTAAACTGGGTGGCTTATAAACAACAGAAATTTATTTCTCATAGTTCTGGAGGCTGGGAGGTCCAAGATCAGGGTTCTGACAGATTCAGTGTCTGGTGAGGGTCTGCTTCCTGGTTTATAGATGGCTCTTTCTACCTATGTCCTCATGGTGGATGGAGTGAACAAGCTCCCTGGGGTCTCTTTTATAAGAGCACTAATCCTGTTCATGGAGGCTCCACCCCCCATGACCTAATCACCTCCTAAAAGCCCTGCCTCTGAATGCCATCATCTTGGGTGCTAGGGTTTTCACATATGAATGTGGGGGGGGGGCACAATCATTCAGATCACAGCATGGTCCCTGAAGCAGATATCACGAACTGGAGCTGCAGCTGTCTCTTGGCTCAGGTGGTAATCTTCAGGATGTCATAGGATGAGGGAGCAAATATATAAAAGGAGCCTAGGCCACAGGTGCCACCGAGTCACCTTTCTGTCCTGAGCACTACATCTCCAGACTCCGTTTACAGGAGAAAGAGATAAACATCTAACTTGTTTAAGCCACTGTTTAGTGTTTAGTCATATTGAATCATACAGGTGTGAAATGAGTCCCAGACATCACAGCCACACTCCAGTTGTGGTTTCCTGATCTTTCCATGAACTGAGAAGTAGATGAATTTACACAGCCATCAAAAGTGCTGTGGGATTCCTGCAAGAGAATTCAAAAGAGAAGTGGGATTTTGTCAAAAAAAAAAAAAAAAGAAGTCAGATTCAAAAGTTAGGGACCACAGGGGATACTGGGGATCTGAAAATACTTTGGAAGCTTGTATTTATAAATCCATTCTGACCTAACTAATATGCACTTTGGAATGGAAAAGTCCTGAACGTAAAGAAAAGAACTACTTGCAAGCCATAGGGATTATTGTTAATGTGAGCCTGGTGAGTCTTGGAGACATTGAGATAATGAGAGGTGTGTGTGTGTGTGTGTGTGTGTGTGTGTGTGTGTGTGTGTGTACATTCTAGGGGTGCACTAAATATGCATTTGGCCAAATTCCAAATTGGCAAATGATAAAATCAGTCTTTAGTTGAAGCCAAGGCAAAAGCTAATTATAATCATAGAATTAAGTGATATGATAAAAAACAAATCTGAAATTCGATCCAAAATATATTAATTTAATTCTATTATTAAAACAACTTGGTAGTCAACCTCAAGGCTTGAAATTATAGTGTAGGAAGCACACATCTTCATCATGGGAGTGTGTTGCTCTTAAGTTACTATCCTGCACATTTTTTAAATACCAAATGGATGCTCACTTTCCACTATGAATAAAAGAAGATATGACTTGGCCAGATCTGCCAGGAAGGAGAAGGTACGGCTAATGGTGATACTGCCAACAAATTACCAGGCTTCCCTCACACTTTTATTGTTTTTAGTAAGCAACTAACGTCAAGACTTATTGCCTCTTTACCTACTGGACTAGAGCATTTGGTACATGATGCTGATGCAATCTCACTGAACTATCTCACAAACCAAAGCTTTGGACACTTGAATATTTCCTCATAAATTTTATGACTTAGATAAAATGGACTAATTCCTTCAAAGAGAGAGACTTTGAAAACTCACATGGGAGAAACAGATAACCTTAGTAGCCTTACATATCTGTTAAAGAAATTAAACTGATAATTAAAAACCTTTAAAAAAAGTAAAGCTCTAGACTTTCACTGGCAAATTCTGTCAAACATTTGAAGAAGAAAGAATACCAATTTTCCATATTTTCTTCCAGAAAATAGAAGTGGAGGGAGCACTTTCCTACCAATTTTAAGAGGACAACATTACCCTAATACCAAAGCCAGATAAAAACACTACCTACGAACCAATTATCTCTCATGAATATAGGTGCAAAAACCCTTACCAAATAGGGGCAAAATTGAAACCAGCAATATATAAAAAGGATAATACATTGTGACCAAGTAGGACTGTTGGAATCAAGAATATAAGACCAGCTTAATATTCATAAATCAATCAATGTTATTTTTTTACTTTTTTTTTTTTTTTTTTTTGCTGGCCAGGACAGGGATCAAACCCCAGTGGACCTTGGTGTAATCAGCACCACACTCTACCAACTGAGTTAACCACCCAGTTAACTTGCAGTCAATGTAATTGTTAGACTGAGTAAAAAACTTATATAATCATGTCATAATAGAAATTCCCCAAAATCTAAGATTAAAGAGGAACCTCCTTATCATTACACAGGTAATACACAAAAATTGTAGAGCTAACAACATACTAACAGTGAAAGACTGAACAGTTTCACTTTAAGACTGAAAATAAGGTATGGATGTCCTCTCTCACCACTTTTACTCAATATTGTGCTGAAAGACCTACGAATATGACAAGAAAAAGAAATGAAAAGCATACAGATTGTAAAGTAAGAAAGATGATACTCACTGAATATTTTTTTAAATTTATGTATTTATTTATTTATTTTACTTTTTTATTATTGTTGAATATTTAGGTTCTCAATTACACATTATACTATGATAAATAATTTTGTGCATAAAACTGTGCTCATATTTCTATTTTCTTGGAAGCTATTCCTGAAAATAAAATTATTGGTTTAAAGAGCCTGAGCATTTTAAAACTCAATACATACGTTCAAATTGTTTTACAGAAAATTTGATCAGATCTACATTTCCCTCTGCATTCTTGCCAGCATTCACTATTATCTATTAAAGTTAATGGTAATATCTTTGATAAATAGTACTAAAAAAATGATAGACTTCTTAATATTTTTTAGCCATTTGTGGTTCAACTGTTGTGAATTATCTGTTCAGGTTTTTAACTTATTTTTCTAAACTTGGATTACAGTGTTTTTCTTTTTTTCTTTTTTCTTTTTTAATTTTGTCAATATACAATGTGGTTGATTTCTTGTGGCCCATTACTGAAACCTCCCTCCCTGCTCCCACTCATGCCTCCCTCCAAACAATGTCCTTTCTGTTAGCTTGTTGTATCAACTTCAAGGAATTGTAATTGTTATGTCTTCTTTCCTCCTCGCCCATTTTTGGGGGGTTTATTTATTTATTTTTAGCTCCTACCAATAAGTGAGAACATGTGGTATTTCTCTTTCTGCACCTGACTTGTTTCACGGAACATAATTCTCCCTAGGTCCATCCATGTCGTTGTAAATCGCAGTATTTCCTTCTTTTTTATAGCAGAGTAGTATTCCATTGTGTAGATATACCACATTTTCCGTATCCACTCATCTGAAGATGGACATTTGGGCTAGTTCCAACTCTTAGCAATTGTAAAGAGTGCTGCAATGAACATTGGGGCACAGGTATACCTTCGACTGGATGATTTCCATTCCTCTGGGTATATTCC
>NW_007727125.1:0-211 GCF_000696425.1 Galeopterus variegatus | reverse complement strand
ATCACATTTATTGATTTGCATATGTTGAACCAACCTTGTATCCCTGGGATGAATCCCACTTTATTGTGGAGTATAATTTTACATATGTGTTGCTGTATTCTGTTAGCCACTATTTTATTGAGGATTTTTGCATCTACATTAATCAAGTATCTTGGCCTGTAGTTTTCTTTTTTAGTTGTATCTTTACCTGGTTTTGGTATCAGGGTGATGT
>NW_007727124.1:471531-472770 GCF_000696425.1 Galeopterus variegatus | reverse complement strand
ACACCCCCATGGGTCCTGCCAGAGCCCTGAGAGAAGTGGCCTCAGCCCTGCAGAGAAATGACCTATGTCATAGCACTGACCCAGGCTACTCCCCACCCTCAAGCCTTTGCTGGGGCATTTTTCTGGCATATGAATATAGCTGCTTAGCTTCTTTGTGCAGTTTGTGGATGCATGCCTGTGGTTCTCAGGAGAGGCAGAATGAGTGGAGTTTTTGGTGTTCTGCCTGATGAAAGTGACCTACATCTAAAGACACATTCCTATGTAATATGTACTGCTTCTCCGGCTGACTCTGGAAATAGTGAGCTCAAATAGCAGAAAACTTGATAATGGCAAGGATTACACAAAAGTGACTCTCTGCAACTCAACAAGGTCATGCTATCAGGGAAAACACGCCTCTGCAAACACATGCAGAAACTCTTCCAGCCCTTTGGATGCCTGCTCTCATGAAGCCCGCTGGGAGCTGCACTAGGGAAGGAGGCAGCAGCTGTTCTAGGTAATTAAAGTCAGGCAAAGCACAGAGGGAGCCAGGAGGCTGATGTGAGGGTCAGTCAGGGTCAGGCAAGACATGGATCAGCCCAGGCCTGAAAAATACCCGTTAGCTGCCAACAAACAGGAGTGGCCCATTTAAGCCCTGTCTAAAGGAGAGAAAATTCTACCTGAAGGGATATAACAAGTCTTCCTTCACAGAGCACCACGATCAGATCCACTGTCACTCCCAAATGGCTTCTACTGGGGGTTTCTTCGGGGAAGTTGAAGAATCCCTGTGTCTCTTGTTCTCAGATGATTTAACTAATAGGAAACTATTTTTCCTAGTCTGTGGCATATTGAATGGATGAATAAATGAATAAGAGAGGGAAGTAGGAACAGACGTATTCTATGGATAGAACCAAAAGCAAATATTTAGTTTAAGGACAGTGAGACTTATCAAACTGTCTCTGAGAACCACACTGAGAGCTGAGATTCGGAAATGGCCCAATGATGCAAGGGGTGTGAGCTTCATGGACCGGTACCAAGGGCAACAGTAATAATGATAGTGAGCATTCGTCAGAGAGCTGCTGCTATGTACCATGCATTGTGTTATATCCTGTGTTAGAGCTCTTGCTGTTATGAATAACAAAATCCAACTCAAAAGGTTAGGTATCAACCTTTGACCTAAATTCACTTGAAATAAACTTTTTGCTTTAAAGCATTTGGCTTCTTTAAAAGGCTCAGATCCTCCAGGGTTAGTAGAGATGGGAG
>NW_007727124.1:469746-470397 GCF_000696425.1 Galeopterus variegatus | reverse complement strand
CATCCTTTATACTTAAGTCCATAACCCAGGACACCTGGGTGCACATGCTCAATTACATTAGCCAATAACGAAGGAACACCTGGGCGCATGTGCATATTTACATCAAATGCTCAACAAGATTCTGAACATCTGAGGGTCCCTGACCATTTTCCGATGTTTTCCCAACAAGGAGGAAGGTGAGATAGGCTTTGCATTTTATTTTGGCTGTGGAGTGTTTTAGCACACTGCATTATAAGCCAAAAATCTACCACCATAATGATCATACCACAATTTGTTGGGTCCTTTCCATGTATCAAACTCTTTAACCCAAACAACTTTGCAAAGGTGATTATTTCACAGATGGAAATTAAGGTTCAGGGAGGTTAAGCAACTTGCTCATGATCATTAAGCCAGTAAGTGACAGAGATAGAATTTGAGTCCAGATGTCTCTGACCCCAAAGCCCATGTGTTTTTCACCATACTGTGCTGATCAAATAGAACTTGTCAGCTGTTGCTATTTGCAATTTGAATTTGGTTGTGGAGGAGGGAATGGGGATTTGAAACCAGATTGTATCCCAGAATTTCCCATCCCTACTGTGACTCACAGCACGTCACCCAAGTCACATTGGATCCTCTATTACTTGGGTATATACTAGTCATGTTCAGCCTTAG
>NW_007727124.1:466822-468204 GCF_000696425.1 Galeopterus variegatus | reverse complement strand
TCACCCAAGTCACATTGGATCCTCTATTACTTGGGTATATACTAGTCATGTTCAGCCTTAGGAGGTCTTGAGGGCTCCAGTATTGGCATACACTCTGACACAAGGAATGAGGTGTCCACCTGGGCCCTGTGCACTGAAGGGATTGTCATTCGGTCTGGCCATTAAAGAGTGGGATGCTTAAGGTATTGCCCTTCTTGCCATTCTAACAGAATTTTCTTGGAGAAGCGCTGCCCAAGCCTGGAGAAATTTTCTTCTTTCATCTTTTGACTGCAGAGAAGACAAAACTATTCTAGCTAGTTAACATCTAGCTTCCCCTCACCCTGAGGATTCTGTCCTCTTCCCAGGTAACATGGTGGTGTGGAGCAGTGGCCCATCAAGTTGGAGGAAAGCCCACCTTGAAGCAATATTCTCCCCCCCGAACAAGCCTTAGGGCCCTGTGGTTTCACTCTGGGCCCTTCTAACTTAGATCTTCATGGTGTATCCAGAGGCCACCTACTAATGGTTGAATGTTGCCTCTTTCCTTCATTTATTTGCTGAGTGTTTATTGAGCTCCTACTACCTGCCATTTGCTATTCTAGATGCCAAAAATATTAGTGTGTATAAGATGGAAAGGTCTCTGTCTCCATGAAATTTATATTGTGGTAAAAGTGATAGAAAATAAAATAAGTAAATAAGTAATAAGATCATTTAAATTTGTGACAACTGCTATGGATAAGAGTAATAAGGCGATTCGATAAAGAGTGACAAAGCAGGAGGAGGTGCTTTAGAAAGGATGTTCAGGAAAAGCCTCCCCAAGGAGGTGATATTTGAGCAGAGACCTGAAGCAACGTTGAGAAGCATTATAAGAATCAGTAGAAGAAAAAAAAAAAAATCCAGGCAGAGGGAACAGAAAGTGCAAAGTCCTTGCAATAGGCAGGAGACTGGGACATTCAAGGAAGAGTGGCTGCAGCGGTGAGCACGAGAGAGAGTGGTCGGTATGATCTTAAAGAGGAAGACAAGGACTAGATCATAAAGGCTTTTGTAGGCCATGGTTAGGAGTTTGAATTTTATTCTGTATGAAATAGGACAATAATAGATGATTTAAGCAGGGCAGTGACGTGATTAGGTTTACATGTTTGAAGACTCACTCTGGTGATGAAGAAAACAGACTAAACAGCGCAAGAGTGAAGAAAGGAGACCAGCTAAGAGGATGTGCCAGGCCAAAGATTATGGTGCCTTGGACTAGGGGGAGACAGTAGAGATGGAGAGAAGAGGATAAACTTGGGACATACAAGTATTCTTCAGGTAGAACTGGCAAGACTTGGTTGTGAGCTGGATGCAGGGGATGAGGAAAAGGCAGAAATCCAAAATGACCTCTTTTTCTTTCTTTTTTTTTTAAAAAA
>NW_007727124.1:464103-466011 GCF_000696425.1 Galeopterus variegatus | reverse complement strand
TAAGGGGATCTTAACCCTTGACTTGGTGTTGTCAGCACCATGCTCTCCCAAGTGAGCCACCAACCGGCCCCCAAAATAACTTCTAAAGAACAGAACTGTGGTTACTAGAGGTGGGAAAGGGGAGGAGGAAGGAAGTTAGTGAAAAAAATTAGTAAATGGATACTAGAAATGATTGCTTTTTTAATGAAAAACATGCTAATAATTCTGATTTGAAATGGTAGATATTTCCCCAGAATCTGTTCTCCCCTCCTTCCTTGCAAACGGAACCTCTACCGTGAGTTCTAGTGTAAATCCTGATTGGTCCAAGCCAGCCACTATGATCCACTTTCCTTTGGCAATGATTTGTTTAGGAATGGGCATGTGATACAATTTTGGACAACAAAATGTGAGAGGAAGACTATTGAAGGATTGATTTCTGTAGAGGTCTCTTTTTTTTCTTAAAGAGAGGCACAGGCAGAAGACAGCTCCTCTTTTTCCATTGGCTATTGTCATTTCTGCATACGACAGCTAGTACTAGGGAAACCATCTTGGCACCAGCCTAAGGATAAAGCCAACCCCAGAGAGGAGGGCAGAGGCAGGAGAATTGCTAGAGCCCATGTCTGGAGCCTGCGCTACCTGTGGAGTTCTTGTTAGCTGAGCCAATCAATCCCCACTGTATTTTAAACAGTCAATTCAGAGTTTTCTGTCATTTGATGCCAAAAGCATCCTAAAGATAAAGAGTTGACTGAAGGGAGGTGAAGAATTGGAGGCAGAGCGTAGGTTACTCTTCTGAGTAATTTTTCTGGAAAGACAGGCAGAAAAATGGTCTGGCAGCTGGAGGAAAATGAGGGATCTAATGAAGGCTTTTTCAAAGATGAGAGATACAGTGGCCCATTTGTAAGAACATGAGAATGATCCGGTGGAAAGGGGAGAGGGCATGGCTGCGGGAACATGCTTCCTCTTGCCACCTCACTTACTCAAGGTGCAAAGGCTTTCCTGGAGTCTTCCCCACTGATCTTACTGATGCTCCTACAAGGAAGAGTTGCCAGTTCTCAAACCATCTTTCCTCTTGTCTGACTACAACTGCTTGCGTGCTCCCTTCCTCCTGGCCTATTGGTCAAATCCCTCCAGCCACCTCTGAGCTTTTTCTTCATCTGGAAGAAAAGGCAATGGCTGATCCCTGCAGGGCTGGTCTCTCTATGTCAACTTCCGCTAAAAAGAGGCTGACAGGAGCCCAGCTTTTTATTCTCTTGAGGTTCTTCCCTAGGAGATCCTAATCTTACAAATTGTTAGTCCTCTTCACAAAGAAACAGAGGCTACTCAAGAATCTAGCTTGCAGTTTCCCACACCGGCCAGCCACTGAAAAAAAAAAAAAAAAGATACCTAGCTTGCAGTTATTGGTTTATCCTCCAAGCTGTACCTACCCCTAAGCCTCACTTCACTCAGGGCTGCAGGTCGGCTCAACCGATGAAGTTTCTCGTTACTTAACCTCCCCTTAACATTCTATTTCCCAATTATAATTGCACAAAAGGTTATACACTCGTGCCTGTTGGGATAGATAACTCCTCTTCCCCAAGGTGGGAAGCCCGGTCCTGAAGTCAGCACCTCTCTCCCTTTCCCAGCCACTTGAAGTCATATGTAAATTAACTCAAGGTACAGGGTCTTTCCCCAGGGGAACAGAAACATTCAGTCTCAGCTGGGGCTTGAGCTAAACCAGTCAACCTATTTACTGAACAACTAAGTGGTGATCCAAAAGGGCATTGCCATAAAGCATTTCCAGTAAAAATATAACAATGCAAAAGACCAAGTCAAGAAGAACATTGATTTGCCTTTCTATTGCTTCCTGTCCAGAGTAATGATTTCTTCCACATTTCACTTCCCCTCCTCGTTTAGCAGTAAAACAAGAAGATATTTAACCTAAAACCTTTA
>NW_007727124.1:461914-463466 GCF_000696425.1 Galeopterus variegatus | reverse complement strand
ATTGGTTAAATTCAAATTGGCTTACTAATTCTCGTTTTACCCCATTTTCTTATTTAATGTAGTTTTGGCTGAAATACAGACTGTGTGTAAATAAAAGGAAACAGACCACCCAAACAGCCACTTTTTAAAAATCTCTGCACTTACCTGGAAACATTGGGAATGAGATTTCCACTTAAGACAATAATTCAAATTATTGAGTCATGCTTGAAAATTTTAATAATTTTGTATTAAAACATTTTAATACTATATTTATCTTCCAAGCATGTTACACTAAAGTCTGCATCTGAGAATATTTCACACTTTAAGATTTAGCTGCCTCAAATTCTTTCTTAGAAAAAGAGAAGCAGGGCCGGCCTGTGGCTCACTCGGGAGAGTGTGGTGCTGATAACACCAAGGCTGCAGGTTCGGATCCCTATATAGGGATGGCTGGTTAGCTCACTTGGGAGAACATGGTGCTGACAACACCAAGTCAAGGGTTAAGATCCCCTTACCGGTCATCTTTAAAAAAAAAGAAAAGAAAAAGAGAGGCATTATTTAATTAATTATTTTTGTGGTGATCTTTCTCTTCATGGGAGTCCTCAAAATGAAGATTAACAAAATATACGCTTGTGGTAGACTCCTTTTGTAGTTCCCCTCAGAACTGCCCTTTCCCATGGGGCAATTTCTGCAGACACATTCTTGTTGACTTCACTCTCTTGACCACATTTGATTGGTCCAAGAATAGACACTTGGTTGGGCCAATCAGATTATCTCTCAAGGAAATTTGGAATTGGACACAGCCAGTTAGGCTGTGTCAGGCATTATCGGTACCTGAGAGGATGTATGGGAGGCTGGGAAGACAAAAAAGCAAAGGAAAGAAAAGAATGATGCACAATCTCAGAGAGAACAGAAATAAAAGACCACGGAGCCTCACAAAGAGGTACAGGAGGGAGAGACAGCTTAGTTTCTGGTGGCTTTCCAGCATCTGTTCTAGTGCCTCATGACGCTCTCTCTAGCTCTTGGGTTCTGTGAGACAACCTTGTATTGCTGTGTGTCTTTTAGCTTAAGCAAGTTTGAGTGAGTTTCTGGAATTTGGAATCAAATCTTCCCTAAGATGATAATGAAGCCCTCAGGGTTTGTTAAAGTCTGGAAGATAGCCAGCCGCAGCAAGGACACTAAATTTCCACAACCTACACTTGCTGAGTTCTTTGGCTGTTCTCTGTTTATTTGACAAGCACCTATATGGAATGAATGATACTTTCAAAATGTTTCTGACCTCAACACACAATAAGAAATATGGTGTGTATCATGACTCAGTTGGTACATTGGTATACACGAATTTGTAATTGAAACAAGAGTATTTGTCACAGTACCTGACCTAAGATGGATGCCCAATAAATATGTGCTGAAATAATTACATGAATAAATGAATGCAGTATGAGAAAAGATAAGGCCATGAATGCTTATACTGATGTCAGAAAAAGAAATTAAGAAGCCAAATTTATTAAACTGAGTTTATAACTATTTTTAAAAATTGGAATTAGGGCCGGCCTGGTGGCGCACTGCTACAGTG
>NW_007727124.1:459568-460641 GCF_000696425.1 Galeopterus variegatus | reverse complement strand
AAAAAAAAAATTGGAATTAAAAAGCCAAAATAACCCAAGTAAAGAAAAATAATAATATTCAAAGCAAATAAAAGACAGAATTTAGAACTTGTGAAATCATCAAAATTTTGTTATATGATATACTAACAAAAATCATAAATCACTAGTTGAATTTTTTAAAAAAGGAAGATCACAAATTAAAAAGAAGACAATTTTTTTAAATTTGGGAAGAACTATTACTTCTATCCTATTAGACTAAATGATCAATAGGTAGTTGATAGGTCCATGTTGATCTATTTACATAGATACTACTTTGCATAGTCTCTGATGAGAAGTTTATTCTCAATCTTTTTGTTCCTCTTTACAGAGTATGTCCTTTTTTCCTTGAATGTTTTTAAATTTTTCTCATTCTCACTGATTTTCAGCAATTTTATTATAATGTGCCATGGCGTGGTTTTCTTTATGTTTGTTCTGCTTGGGGCTCATAGTCCATGAGCTTATAGTTTTTATCAAATTTAGAAAACACTTGGCCATTATTTCTTCAAAGTTTTTTTCTGTTTTCTTCCTTCACCCCTCTTCTCCTTTCCTTCTAATACTCCAATTACAATGACTGCTCATATTGTACCACAGTATTTTGTTCATTTATTTTCAGTATTTTTTCTCTCTATGCCTTGTCTTGAATATTTTCTACTGTTATGACTTAAATTCACTGGGGTTTTTTCCTCTGCAGTGCTGTCTAACCTTCTATTAATCTCATCCACTATATTTTTCATTTTATATATTGTATTTCTCATCTCTAGAAGTTCCATTTGGGTCCATTTTGTATCTTGATTTCTCTCTTATGTTTTCCTCTACCTTCTTGAACATAGGGAGTACAAATGTACTGTTTTAACATCTTTGTCCTCTGATTCCATCATCTCTGTCATTTCTAAGTCTGTTTATATTGACAGATTTTTCTCTTAGCTATATGTCATATTTTCCAGGTTCTTTGCATACTGGTAATTTTTTATTGGATGCCTGACATTATTAACTTTACATTGTTGGGTGCTGGATTTTGTTGAATTTCTTTTTTTTTTTTTTTTTTTTTTTTTTTT
>NW_007727124.1:458360-458584 GCF_000696425.1 Galeopterus variegatus | reverse complement strand
TGATAAATGTGATTGTTTCATCAATTCTTAGGAAGGGGCCCAGGATGCCTCCTTTAAATGGAAGGCATGAATTTAAAATGTAACTGATGGGAGAAGAGCAGTAGATTTTAAAACATTTGTTATGTCTGAGAATCAGACAGGAAAAGCTTTAGATACAGAATATTTCAGTGAGTAATAATAAAGAGGAGAGAAAGAATTTGCCTGTATTTACCTAGCACTGTCCA
>NW_007727124.1:448188-457791 GCF_000696425.1 Galeopterus variegatus | reverse complement strand
ACACACACACACACACACACACACACACACACACACAGAGAGGACTGAACTCAAGAGGTACAAACAGGAAACGGCTTTATTTGTCTCCTAACTCTGTCTTTTAATATGCCTTGCCAGATCTCTTTTTTTAGCCTCTGGACAACATCTCAGGAAGATCTTAAAGGTTTTCAGCTCCTGCAGTTATATGAATAGCCTCGTTTGGGGATGTTCCAATCCGATGTAAACCAAAAACTCACATTCAATTCAGTGCTTCTGTCCACCGCACACCTGGCATGTGGCTAGGAGACCAACATTGAGGACAAAGGCATTGTGGTCTGCCATTTTACTCTCTTTGCTTCAGCTCATCCACCTCTCTCCCTCCCTCTTCTGGCTCTTCCAGGATCAGGATGGGGGGAAGGGAAAAGGGAACAAAGGTCTTTTGACGCAGGTTGGTGCAGTCTGTGATCTCTCTTGACTAACTTAGCTGGCCAATGTTCAAATGTTAGGTCTTTTTTTTTTTCCTTTTTGTCTTTTTTCGTGACTGGCAACGGATCGCAACCCTCGGTGTTGCACCCGCACCTCGCTCAGCCAGTGAGTGGCCGGTCTGTATGTGGGACCCGAACCCTCAGCAGGAGCGCCACCGCACTCCCAAGCGGCGCACTGTAGCAGTACACCACCGGGCTGGCCCCAAATGTTAGGTCTTTATAGGAGGGAAAGCATTTGTGGGTTCTTCAGAGGCCCCCATGGTACCTTTGTAGTGCATGGCTCCCTGATGTGATGCTCTCTCTGACTAATGTATTGTCATCCATGTCTTCAGCTCTTGACCTCTACAGGGGACCACCATTTCCTCATACTGCTGGAGTCTTGGCAGGTAGCCCTATTGGGAAGCACCCTATCAAAGCAGCTCAAATCCCGCAGCCCACTGCAGAGTTCACTTGGCAGATAAGTCACATCTTGCCCCACCAAACTGTTGCTCTCTTCTTACCATGCCATCATGGTCTTCTCTAGCCTGTCTTCAGGTAGGAAGCAAACATTGGTCCTTCCAAAATGAGGTCATGCTTTTTTAGACAAACAAAAGCTGAAATAATTTATCACCAATAGAACCTGTACAATATATATATTTTTTTAAATTTTTAAGTTCTTCAGGCAAAAGGAAAATTATGCAGATGAAAACTTAGATTGCCATAAAAAATGAAGAGTGCCCAAAATAGGAAATATGTGGATAGATCTAAAAGAATTTTTGCTCTCATGCCTTAATTCCTATAAAAGATAATTAAGTATTTAAAGCAAACATAATAACAAGGTATGTTAATAACACATAGAGGTAGAATATCTGACAACAATAGCACGGATGACTAAAAGGAGGAAATAGAAGTGTACTGCCGTAAGTTCCTTACATTATACATGAAGCAGTATGATATTTGAAAATACACTGTGATAAACTGAATATGGATATTCACCTTTTAGAGAAACTACTAAAAAGTAAGATAAAGAAAAGAGATATTAGATAATAAGCCAATTGTGAAGATAAAATAGTCAATCCAAAAAGAAGGTAGGAAAAGAGGAAAAGAATGAGCAAAACAGATGGGAAACCAATGTTGTACAGGTAGATTAAAACACAACCATATCAAAAGTTACATTAAATATGAATGCCTTAACATACCATTTAAAGGGCAGAAATGATCACATTTTACTAAAAGGCAAGACTCAACTGTTTGCTGCCTATTATAAAATCACTTTAAATATAAAGATATGAAAAGTTTTTTTTTTTCTTTTTGGCATCTGGCCAGTACAGAACCCATGACCTTGGTGTTACAAGGATGGCTCTAACTAGCTGAGCTAACCAGCCAGCCCCTAAGATATGAAAAGATTATAAGTAACAGGATGTATCTCAATAAAGTTGGATTTTTTTGAAAAAGTGAAAGGATAAAAACATTATACCATACAAACACTAACCAACAGAAAGCTAGACAATGAAATGTTCTAAAATTAGATTGTGGTGATGATTGCACAATCTAAATATAATAAAAACCATTGAACTGTATATTTTGAAGGGGTGAATTATATGGCATATGAACTATATCACAATAAAGCTGTTTTTAAAATAAGAAAGCCGGAGTGTTTATATTAATATTAGAGTAGACTTCAGAACCTTAGAAAGGGATAAAGAAAAACATTTCATAATGATCAGGTGATCAATTCATTAAAAATTCATAGCAATGCTTAATGTGTCTGCACCTAATAACATAACTTCTAAATACATAAGCAAAATTGATTGAAAAGGAGAAAGTCAAGCCATAATTATATTTGGAGATGCAAACACTTCTCACTCAATACTTGATAGAATACATAGACAGAAAATTAGTAAGGATAGCAAAGATTTGAATAATACTATTGGTCAACTTGACCTAGCTGACATTTATAGAACACACCACTCAACCACAGAAGATACCTTCTTTTAAAGTGTACAGAAATAGTCATCAAGATAGACCATATGTTGGGCCATCAAATAAGAATGGGATCACTAATGTTTTAGTTTCTGATGTTTTGCATCAGGCATCTTAGTCAGAAACTGAGTCTCAAGTTCCTGCTTAGTTTCTATGACACTGGGTTCCACTTCCACGACCCAAATCCTTCCAGAGGCCATACCCAGCTTCTAAGGTCCAGTGCCTGTACCTTTAGCTCCTGATATTTTCTGCTGATTTCCCTGGCACTGAATCCTGACTTGCATAACCACTACCACTGCTAGAACTTAATCCCTTTACCTGCCTTACCCTCATGAGTTCCTAGTTCCCAGCTACCTGGCTCATTCATTCAACAAGCATTTATTGAGCACCCACTGTGTACCAGGCACTGAGCAAGCTACTGGAGATATAGCCATGAAAAGGTCTCTCTTCCAAAGTAGATACTGTCTAGCAGACAAGTAGCAAGACAATTATACAGCATTGTGATAAGTCCTACAAGTGAGCGAGTTCAGGGAGCTTTGAAAGTACAGAAAATGAATGTCTGATTTGGACACTGGGTTTAGGAAAGACTTTCTGAAGGAAATAAAATCAAAACTGAAAACTGAAGGATGAGTAAAAATTAGCCAGAAGGAGAGGAAGAATAGTAAAATGTTCTAGGCCAGTGTTCTCAAAATGTGGTTCCAGACCGGCGTCATCAGCATCAACTGAGAACTTGTTAGAAATACACATTCCCAGATCCTTCCCCAGATGTATAGAGCCAGAAATTCTAGGTGAAACCCAGCAGTATCTGTTTTAACAAATCCTCCAGGTGATTCTGAAGCATGGGAAAATTTGAGAATCAGTACTCTAAGCTGAGGAACAACATATACAAAGGCCTGGAGAGATTATGGCATCCTTCTCCCCCAAATCATACTCCTTTTATGAAAATGGTGATCCTAGTGCTTCACCTAAGGTGGCAACACCAGACCTAGTTCAGTCCCCGCATAACAAGAACAGAATAGGAGAGGACTACCATTTGCTAAATACGTAGCATACAACAGGCCCTACACTTCACATTGTTTCTCTTATCTAATTCTCACTACATCCCTGTTATCGTGCCCATTTTACAGATACGGAAATTGAGGTTCTGAGAGGTTACAGAACTTGCCCAACCTTACTCAGTCAGTAAGTACCAGAATTGGGATTTGAACCCAGTTCTCTCTGACTCCAGAACCCAATGAATTTTCTGCACCAGTCCATTGCTTTCAGGAAAAAGAGTTCAAGATTAAGAGGTTAGGGCACCTCAGTGGCTCCACTCACTAAGTCTTCTGGGAATGGAGCTGGCAGATGGAGCAGCCATTGTCTCATGTCCTGTGATTGAAAAACTGTTTTTTTTAAACTTTATTATTATACCTTTGGAGATGGAGCCCAAAATAAGCAAATTTGCCTTTGGGTGTCAGAGAAGTTCTGCATCAGGTGTTGATTCTGGCTGCACACTGAAGGAGTACTCCTGGGACCACCTGGGCCTTAGACCAGGACAGATCCAGCTCTATTTTGCTTGCTTGCCAGGCAGAACATTTCCTTATGTTAACAGCCCTGGAGAGACACATCGGATTGAATGGCTTTTGTACCAGTTGCCACCACGTGATAATGAGGTGTGGTGTTGTCGGTCTTTAAATGAAGAGGAGAAAAAAGAATTGCAAGTGTTCAGTACTTAGGGGAAGAAAGAAGCATTTGGAAGAGGAACAATTAAACTTTTGTGCAGAGCACTCCACGTGTGAGTGATGTGGGGCGAGATAAATGGAGGTGAAATTGCTATGTTTGCCTCTTGAGCAGATCCTACGGTATGCTGGCACCCATTCTGTTTTGTCTGTCTCATGTGTAAAGAAAGAGCTGCTGGCCGATTTCATCCATGTTTATCAGGATGGAAAAATTCATTGTGCAGGCACCATGCTGAACTGCTCAAACCACAGTAATCAGCACGTGACAAGACAGTTTTGTTGAGCGCACAGAAGCTGAGGGTCACCATTGGCACATGAAACATTGTGCCTTGAGTGTGAAATGGTCCCAGGAGGACAACATACATCATGAAGGATGGCCACCGTTCTGCTGTGGCTGTCTTGAGTCTCTCTCTGCAGAATACTGTGAAACCTGTGGGGAACATATGTATTGGTGTTGACCATGCACAGATAACCTACAACAGGTACAACTGATGTGCTGCAGAAGCGAGCTTTTCTTGTGCCTACTGTAAAGTCTCTTTGTTGGGATGTCCCTTCCTTCCCAGTCAGACTTATTGCTCAAAAATATGCAGCCTCGGTAAAGATATCCATGCCTCTAATTCTTCCCACTCCGCATTTCAGTCAGCTCAATCAAGAGACGCCAGAAAAAGTATGCAAATGGGCAAAAGCAGTCAGTAAGTGAATCAGTGTACTTTCCTCTTGTCCCCTGCCCTGAACTACAAGTTTCCTGGCCTTTCAGGCAATGCTGATGACATCCCTTCTCAGAAATTGGGTGATTCAAGTCTCTTCTGGAAAGGAGCAAGTTTTGTCAATGAAGAATTTTGGAAAGGCAGAGCAGAGCAGGAGACCTCAGAAGACCCTGAAAAATGGACTAAGCATGAAGATTAAATGACACAGCTCCTCCACAACTTTGGTGATAAAAGCATCTTCAGCAGCCACCCAATGAGATGGAAATTCGAGCCAATCTGCCTTGGATATCTGATAACGTGGTTAAAAACAAGACCATGTTAAAGCAAAACAACAAGAATCTTGCAAGTAAAAAATACCATTCTGATATGTATTGAGCACAGTCACAAGATGGTCTGGGCAATTCTGCTTACGGCAACTACCTGGGCCCTTCAAGTAGTAGAAGGCTCCAGGAATTGGATACAGAACGTAGGGTTTAAGGATATAATCATGATCAAACACAAGGGTATGAAGATTCCCTGAGTGTTTGTCAGACTTGAAACCAGAGCAAGGTGTTAAAGATTCTATGGATTCTTTGGCTTTGTCTAATATCACAGTGGCTTCAGTGGATGTAGAAAGCAAGCAAAGGTCATCATTATATTCTCTGCAAAATGGAGGCAGAAGATTGTGGGGAAATAAGCAATATGGGAACTTTTGGACTCTGCTGTACAGAATTGCAGAGTCCTTTAAAGATTCTAAGTTCAGAGTTGTGTCCACAAGAAAATCATGCCTGAAGAGAAACTAGTATATCCACCAGTACTCAGAAGATCCAAGTCTCAATCCAGACCAAGCAGGTCAAGTTTTTAGATGATGTCATTGACAATGGAAACTATAACAACCTCAAAATGGGGCGGCCTCCAACGAGTGAAAGGACTCTCGGTCCACCACTTTGAAGAGAGGGGATCCAGGTGTCATTACTATTGCCACAGGACAAATAGAAAGTCCTGTCTGACAACACTGAATCTTGGTACAGAAAGAAAATATTCTCCCAAGGACAGACTACAACTTTTTACCCCCAATAACTACGAGAATATATATGGAATAAAAGTGCCTGGGAGATCCACGCATGCATCCAGAATGCTGCTCTCTACAGACAGTATGCCCACGCCACTTCTGATCACGTGCTGCAGAACCTGAGATTGAAGGTGTTTCCGGGATTCCTGGTGTTCCTCCTCCTCTTCTGACTTAGAAGAAGAAAAATATTTTCTTCAACAACCAATCCCTCAACCCCAACCCCAGAGATATGCCTACTAGACAGATGACCTTCCTAGTCCAACTTCTGCACTGCCTACCCTTCAGTTTCGTCAGAGGACAACTAAATCCAAGAAGAAAAGGGACGCAAGGGCAAAAACTATTTTTTCTTAACCTAGTAGCTATGGAGATAATTTGTTTAAAACTTAGCCACTAACTATCAGAATCATATCTTTTTTTCTCCCACTGGAAAGTTGCTAAAATCGTTTAAAGTTCTTTGCCCGTGTTAGATGAGACCCAACTGTTGTTCACAGTGTCAGATTAACATTTGAAAGGTGTAATTTTGTCCATTTACCCTTTTTGGATGGGACCTACTGGGGACATTACAGTTTTATACAGCTGCTTTGGTCTCCAATCCTCAAGAGAATACTCAGAAACTGTCATGAGGTAACTGGACAGAGGTGTTGGTTTTAAAAGATAAAGAACTCTAGCCACCTTTGTAAAGCAATAGTGTCATCTGTGTAAATCAGATTGGCTCAAGTCCTGGTCAGCCTGTCTCGTTATGAGGCATGCATGTAGTCATACTGACCTAGCTAACACTGTACATCCTATTGTGAGAGGCCAACTGATCCCCTTTCAACTCTCATTAGCCAGGTATTGTATTAGCTCCAGCTACAGACTGAAAAAAGCATTGCTATTTATAGTATAGTATTTCACAGACCTAAGTGTATTCCTAATTTAATGGTGCAAATATTAATGTGCATACTGTACAGTTCAGATTTTAAATCTGATATTTTTATATCCCTGAATTGCAAGACCTTTGTTACACTGCAGTGATAGATTTTTTAGGAACCCAGAAAAAGCATTTATGAATAAAATAATTGCTTGTATCTTAGTCAGGGTTTATAAGTGTAGATGGTCAAATTTATCTTGCCTAGTGATGGAAAACTCAATTTTTAAAAAATTTTCAACATTAAAAAGTCACTGTATGTGTGGTGGAGCTCTGTAAATACTCTTTAATATTGCCATATTAATCTTACAAGTGTTACTTATGGGTCAAGCAATGTAAACCATAAAAATGTAAAAACAAATTAAAAAATCCACACATACCCCTGAAATATATGACAAAACAAGCAGAAGTTGTTTGGGTGAATTTTTCTCCGCTTGGGGGTAGCAGGAGATGCTTTTTCCACTCTCAGCAAGGTGGTGATTATCTCATGGGAAGAGACCAAAACTACAAGGATCTGTTTTTTTGTGACAGAGGACTTTGTACATTTATTTATTATTTGAAGAGAGGTTATTCGTTTTTATCCCTCCCTCCCAGCTAATTTGTTAGCCTTTAGCAGCAATTTTGAAAACTGGGTCTTCTGGTTATGCTTTTCTTTTAACATCTTTAAATTAGAGGATGCTGTGCCACCGAGTACTTCCTGTCAATATGAGGTTCTAGTTCGAGAGAAAATTATGTTGGATTTGAATAAAGCAATAGTGTCATCTGTGTAAATCAGATTGGCTCAAGTCCTGGTCAGCCTGTCTCGTTATGAGGCATGCATGTAGTCATACTGACCTAGCTAACACTGTACATCCTATTGTGAGAGGCCAACTGATCCCCTTTCAACTCTCATTAGCCAGGTATTGTATTAGCTCCAGCTACAGACTGAAAAAAGCATTGCTATTTATAGTATAGTATTTCACAGACCTAAGTGTATTCCTAATTTAATGGTGCAAATATTAATGTGCATACTGTACAGTTCAGATTTTAAATCTGATATTTTTATATCCCTGAATTGCAAGACCTTTGTTACACTGCAGTGATAGATTTTTTAGGAACCCAGAAAAAGCATTTATGAATAAAATAATTGCTTGTATCTTAGTCAGGGTTTATAAGTGTAGATGGTCAAATTTATCTTGCCTAGTGATGGAAAACTCAATTTTTAAAAAATTTTCAACATTAAAAAGTCACTGTATGTGTGGTGGAGCTCTGTAAATACTCTTTAATATTGCCATATTAATCTTACAAGTGTTACTTATGGGTCAAGCAATGTAAACCATAAAAATGTAAAAACAAATTAAAAAATCCACACATACCCCTGAAATATATGACAAAACAAGCAGAAGTTGTTTGGGTGAATTTTTCTCCGCTTGGGGGTAGCAGGAGATGCTTTTTCCACTCTCAGCAAGGTGGTGATTATCTCATGGGAAGAGACCAAAACTACAAGGATCTGTTTTTTGTGACAGAGGACTTTGTACATTTATTTATTATTTGAAGAGAGGTTATTCGTTTTTATCCCTCCCTCCCAGCTAATTTGTTAGCCTTTAGCAGTAATTTTGAAAACTGGGTCTTCTGGTTATGCTTTTCTTTCAACATCTTTGAATTAGAGGATGCTGTGCCACCGAGTACTTCCTGTCAATATGAGGTTCTAGTTCGAGAGAAAATTATGTTGGATTTGAATTAAAGAGGTGATATTTTGATATATGCTATTCTTGCACATATGCCATATTTCTGACTAAAGGTCCTAGGGTGAACAGGGAACCCTGTACAGAGGTATTTAATAAATTTTAATGAAAAACAAACAAAAAAGAGGTTAGGACAAGATCAGAACCGGGCTGGGCTCTTGGATGGACAGGACCAGCTGGGATGGAGAAAGGAAATCCCAGTATCTCCCAGGTTCCCTCCTCTCAGACTCTACTCTCCTTAGCAGAGGAGGTGACAACAGACAAAGGCAAGGAGGTCAAGCAATTCTACTCAGCACCAAAATGGGAGCGAGGAACCCAAGCACAGAGATTCTCAGTTGAAATATTCTTGTTCAAGCCTATCAAAGAGAGGGCTTCCTCAGACTGAGGGCTGTGGGAAATAAGTGATACAATTATCTAGAAAGAAATTTGATAATATGTAGGAAGAGCCTTAATGTAAGCTTTTAAATTCTGATCTAACTGCTTCTATAAACAAAAGATGAGCATGAGAACAGTCATGAAATATTATTAAGAAAAAGGGTGGGATAAACATTACATGTATATAGCATGATTCCAATTGCATTTACAATGCTTAATAAAAAGACTAGAAGGGAATATACCAAAGTGTTGAAATAGTTTCTCCCTCATCTGATATTCATATAATAGCCTAAATTTAAGAGAAAGATTTATATACCAGCATGTTCTTTGCAGTATTTTAACAGCAAACAACTAGAAGCAACCTAAATGTCCAACATAATGAAAAGACATAAATAAATTATGGTTTGATCATGTGATAGATTATAAAACAATTCTCAAAAGGGACATTTAAAAATATTTTTGTCAAGACCTTGTCTCCTACCTGCACCCAGCTGCAGCCCAAGGCAGGACCCAGACATCTTTCCAAAATGATGGTAAGAGGCAGGTTAAAGTCCTAGATTTTCTCTCTCAGAGAACTTACCCTGCTGTGTTAGGGATTAAATGTGGGTCCAGAGAACCCCAGACTAAGTGGGGTTTAAACAGATTGGAACAGAAGGTGGCTGTATTTAAATGTCCCCCCCTGCCTGCTTACCCGG
>NW_007727124.1:419960-448178 GCF_000696425.1 Galeopterus variegatus | reverse complement strand
GCACTTATCCAGTGCGCCACCGGGCTGGCCCGGATTTTGTTGAATTTCATCAGTTAGTGTTGGATTTTGTTCTGGTGTACAGTTAAGTTGTAATCAATCAGTTTGTTCCTTTCAATGCATATTTTGAAGCCAGAGCAGCGTTTAGTCTGGGGTTAATTTATCTCTGTTGCTAAGGAGATACCTTTATGAGACTTCCACCTGATGCCTCGGAAATTAGCAGATCTTTTCACTGTGGCTGGTGAAACATGAACTATTCCCAGCCCAATGTAAACTCCAGAAATTGTTCAGCTTACTGCTTTGTGGTGATCCTTTCCATGGCCTCAGTAGTTCCCTCTTATACATCTGCAGATCAGCCCAGCAAAGACTTAGGTTCTCTCTGTAAATATCCAGACCTCTCTCTTTGCACAGCTCCCTCCTCTTCTGTACTCTGTCCTACAAGTTTTAGCTTCATGGTCCTCCCTGAACTCTGATTTATGTTAACAACTCAGAGAGATTGCTGGGCTCTATTTCCTCTCACTGCACTGAGTCCTGGAATTTCTGTCCAGGCAGTACACTAAGTCAGTTGTGAAACTCCCTCATTTGTTTCCCTTCTCTCAGGGATCACAGTCTGCACTGCCTGATATCCAAATTCCAAAAATTGTTGTTATATATTTTGTTCAGAATTCTAGCTGTTAAGGCTGGAAGGTAAATCCAGTCGCTATTACTCTATCATGTCCAGAAGCAAAGTCAACTAATTTCAATTAAAAACAGATATCAGACAGGAATCGCCTACAATCACCCATTTTATTTAAAATACCACTAACAATTATGGCAATTGTTATTAGTCAGGACAATACAATGAAAGAAAAAAGTATCAAGGTGACACCATTATGTACTTAGCAAAGAAAAAAAAAGCCATCTGTTTTGTGCCAAGATTATTCCTGGTTATGCAAGTTTTCATGTGGTTCTTTCAGAGTCGTAGCTAAGAAGAAAAAAATGTTCCAGTTCTCAACAAACAGGAGAACTTGGGGAATCCATGTACAGAAACCAGTGAGTAAATGACCCACACTTCTCCACCTATCTTAATCAAGCAGACTGGGGAGAAGTATACAGTCAAATGTGACTAATAAAGTTCGTAAAAAGTATGAAGATCTGAGCCTTATATAAAAGAACAACTCTAACCACCCACTGGATAAGTGGTATTTAGAGATGAGCCAAAAGTCTTTCATTAGGAAAAATGGTTAAGTCATTTGATGGAAAAGTGCTTTGCCTCACTAGCAGTCAAAGATACACAAATAAATATACCTTGATATTGCATTTGCATTTCAAATTGTTCCAATTTTTCTCAGAACCAACTGGCAGGCTACAAAGCTGTTTACACATTGACCTAGTAATTTCACCAGGAATATAGCCCTAAGAAAACTTGAACTCTAAGCAAAAGTTTCTATAGCAGGACTGTATTGAATAGTTTAGGCAAACAAAATCTTAGAAATACCAAAAACTCCAGCAACAGAAAATAACTTACAAAACTAAGATATTTTAACATGATGGAATAATTTATACAATAATATTAATGATTTTAACCATCTATCAAGCACTTTTTATATGCCAGGCACTAACTGGATGTTAATATCCTATTTTGAGTTTGCATTTAATTGCTTAATAGTCTCTATCTCAGGCAGATATTTACAGATGGGGAAATTAAGGCTCAGAGAGATTACATGATAGGCCCAGGGTTGCAACTAAAAATAGCAGACAAACATCTCAGATCTGTCTGACTCCCAAAGTCTTCAAAAACTCCATCTTACCATGGAGTAGTAGGATCCAAATAGGGCAAACCCCACAGTTTGTAGAAAAAGTCAGAAGACCCAAACCTTTGAGACCAAAGACTGCAGTAATCAAAGCAAAATTTGCTATTACCGGCCACCTACAGAGATCTTCCCAAGAAGATTTACAATTGTGATTGCAATACAAATTTTCAACACTATACTATTTTTTAAGTACCAAAATACCAGTATTTTTGTTGATGTAACACCATTTTCAATCAAAGGCTTTACACACCCTTCTTGGCTCTCTCTTCAAACCCTTTCTCTGTACCTTCTCCACCTCGTTGACACCCTTTTCACAAACCCACCCTTTTGTCCAATCAGTTCCTGCCAGTCCCCTGTCCCCCCCCCATCTCTTCTGCCCAATCACCCACTCTTCCCCTCTAAAGGAGCAGATCTCTGCTGCTGAAGGGACTGAGGAAGACCCAGTGCAGAGCCTTCTCTCCAGAGTTGAGAAAGAAAATTCGAAATGATGTAACAAGTGGTCCTGATAGCTCACTCCTGAGATCTGGCCAGGGCAGAAAGATACTGAAGCCGGAGTCCAGCACTTCCAGGCAACCACTCTCGCTGAGGCCCCCCTTGTCCAGAACAGAGGGGACTGAAGTCCAAGGGAGAAGCTGTGCTAGGAGTGACCAGAGAGATGTTTCATAATAGGTTTAAAATGCTTTGTTTTGAAAATATAATAAATAGCAGTTTTAATTATTTTTATTTTAATTTACAAGTTCTTAGATAAGTACAGAAATACCAACATTCCCATTGAGCAGACTAATCTGTATGTGTGTTGCTGATAAATGTGATTGTTTCATCAATTCTTAGGAAGGGGCCCAGGATGCCTCCTTTAAATGGGAGGCATGAATTTAAAATGTAACTGATGGGAGAAGAGCAGTAGATTTTAAAACATTTGTTATGTCTGAGAATCAGATAGGAAAAGCTTAAGATACAGAATACTTCAGTGAGTAATAATAAAGAGGAGAGAAAGAATTTGCCTGTATTTACCTAGCACTGTCCACAGGAGAGAGACAGGAGATAGCAAATTGTAATCACTAGCAAAGTACATGTTATAGTGAAGGAGGAGAAATTCTCCACACCCTGCCATAGCCCAGCAGAAGCAATGGGTACAGACAGACAGACAGACAGACACACACACACACACACACACACACACACACACACACACAGGACTGAACTCAAGAGGTACAAACAGGAAACGGCTTTATTTGTCTCTTAACTCTGTCTTTTAATATGCCTTGCCAGATCTCTTTTTTTAGCCTCTGGACAACATCTCAGGAAGATCTTAAAGGTTTTCAGCTCTTGCAGTTATATGAATAGCCTCGTTTGGGGATGTTCCAATCCGATGTAAACCAAAAACTCACATTCAATTCAGTGCTTTTGTCCACCGCCCACCTGGCCTGTGGCTAGGAGACCAACATTGAGGACAAAGGCATTGTGGTCTGCCATTGTACTCTCTTTGCTTCGGCTCATCCACCTCTCTCCCTCCCTCTTCTGGCTCTTCCAGGATCAGGATGGGGGGAAGGGAAAAGGGAACAAAGGTCTTTTGACACAGGTTGGTGCAGTCTGTGATCTCCCTTGACTAACTTAGCTGGCCAATGTTCAAATGTTAGGTCTTTATAGGAGGGAAAGCATTTGTGGGTTCTTCAGAGGCCCCCATGGTACCTTTGTAGTGCATGGCTCCCTGATGTGATGCTCTCTCTGACTAATGTATTGTCATCCATGTCTTCAGCTCTTGACCTCTACAGGGGACCACCATTTCCTCATACTGCTGGAGTCTTGGCAGGTAGCCCTATTGGGAAGCACCCTATCAAAGCAGCTCAAATCCCGCAGCCCACTGCAGAGTTCACTTGGCAGATAAGTCACATCTTGCCCCACCAAACTGTTGCTCTCTTCTTACCATGCCATCATGGTCTTCTCTAGCCTGTCTTCAGGTAGGAAGCAAACATTGGTCCTTCCAAAATGAGGTCATGCTTTTTTAGACAAACAAAAGCTGAAATAATTTATCACCAATAGAACCTGTACAATATATATATTTTTTTAAATTTTTAAGTTCTTCAGGCAAAAGGAAAATTATGCAGATGAAAACTTAGATTGCCATAAAAAATGAAGAGTGCCCAAAATAGGAAATATGTGGATAGATCTAAAAGAATTTTTGCTCTCATGCCTTAATTCCTATAAAAGATAATTAAGTATTTAAAGCAAACATAATAACAAGGTATGTTAATAACACATAGAGGTAGAATATCTGACAACAATAGCACGGATGACTAAAAGGAGGAAATAGAAGTGTACTGCCGTAAGTTCCTTACATTATACATGAAGCAGTATGATATTTGAAAATACACTGTGATAAACTGAATATGGATATTCACCTTTTAGAGAAACTACTAAAAAGTAAGATAAAGAAAAGAGATATTAGATAATAAGCCAATTGTGAAGATAAAATAGTCAATCCAAAAAGAAGGTAGGAAAAGAGGAAAAGAATGAGCAAAACAGATGGGAAACCAATGTTGTACAGGTAGATTAAAACACAACCATATCAAAAGTTACATTAAATATGAATGCCTTAACATACCATTTAAAGGGCAGAAATGATCACATTTTACTAAAAGGCAAGACTCAACTGTTTGCTGCCTATTATAAAATCACTTTAAATATAAAGATATGAAAAGTTTTTTTTTTTCTTTTTGGCATCTGGCCAGTACAGAACCCATGACCTTGGTGTTACAAGGATGGCTCTAACTAGCTGAGCTAACCAGCCAGCCCCTAAGATATGAAAAGATTATAAGTAACAGGATGTATCTCAATAAAGTTGGATTTTTTTGAAAAAGTGAAAGGATAAAAACATTATACCATACAAACACTAACCAACAGAAAGCTAGACAATGAAATGTTCTAAAATTAGATTGTGGTGATGATTGCACAATCTAAATATAATAAAAACCATTGAACTGTATATTTTGAAGGGGTGAATTATATGGCATATGAACTATATCACAATAAAGCTGTTTTTAAAATAAGAAAGCCGGAGTGTTTATATTAATATTAGAGTAGACTTCAGAACCTTAGAAAGGGATAAAGAAAAACATTTCATAATGATCAGGTGATCAATTCATTAAAAATTCATAGCAATGCTTAATGTGTCTGCACCTAATAACATAACTTCTAAATACATAAGCAAAATTGATTGAAAAGGAGAAAGTCAAGCCATAATTATATTTGGAGATGCAAACACTTCTCACTCAATACTTGATAGAATACATAGACAGAAAATTAGTAAGGATAGCAAAGATTTGAATAATACTATTGGTCAACTTGACCTAGCTGACATTTATAGAACACACCACTCAACCACAGAAGATACCTTCTTTTAAAGTGTACAGAAATAGTCATCAAGATAGACCATATGTTGGGCCATCAAATAAGAATGGGATCACTAATGTTTTAGTTTCTGATGTTTTGCATCAGGCATCTTAGTCAGAAACTGAGTCTCAAGTTCCTGCTTAGTTTCTATGACACTGGGTTCCACTTCCACGACCCAAATCCTTCCAGAGGCCATACCCAGCTTCTAAGGTCCAGTGCCTGTACCTTTAGCTCCTGATATTTTCTGCTGATTTCCCTGGCACTGAATCCTGACTTGCATAACCACTACCACTGCTAGAACTTAATCCCTTTACCTGCCTTACCCTCATGAGTTCCTAGTTCCCAGCTACCTGGCTCATTCATTCAACAAGCATTTATTGAGCACCCACTGTGTACCAGGCACTGAGCAAGCTACTGGAGATATAGCCATGAAAAGGTCTCTCTTCCAAAGTAGATACTGTCTAGCAGACAAGTAGCAAGACAATTATACAGCATTGTGATAAGTCCTACAAGTGAGCGAGTTCAGGGAGCTTTGAAAGTACAGAAAATGAATGTCTGATTTGGACACTGGGTTTAGGAAAGACTTTCTGAAGGAAATAAAATCAAAACTGAAAACTGAAGGATGAGTAAAAATTAGCCAGAAGGAGAGGAAGAATAGTAAAATGTTCTAGGCCAGTGTTCTCAAAATGTGGTTCCAGACCGGCGTCATCAGCATCAACTGAGAACTTGTTAGAAATACACATTCCCAGATCCTTCCCCAGATGTATAGAGCCAGAAATTCTAGGTGAAACCCAGCAGTATCTGTTTTAACAAATCCTCCAGGTGATTCTGAAGCATGGGAAAATTTGAGAATCAGTACTCTAAGCTGAGGAACAACATATACAAAGGCCTGGAGAGATTATGGCATCCTTCTCCCCCAAATCATACTCCTTTTATGAAAATGGTGATCCTAGTGCTTCACCTAAGGTGGCAACACCAGACCTAGTTCAGTCCCCGCATAACAAGAACAGAATAGGAGAGGACTACCATTTGCTAAATACGTAGCATACAACAGGCCCTACACTTCACATTGTTTCTCTTATCTAATTCTCACTACATCCCTGTTATCGTGCCCATTTTACAGATACGGAAATTGAGGTTCTGAGAGGTTACAGAACTTGCCCAACCTTACTCAGTCAGTAAGTACCAGAATTGGGATTTGAACCCAGTTCTCTCTGACTCCAGAACCCAATGAATTTTCTGCACCAGTCCATTGCTTTCAGGAAAAAGAGTTCAAGATTAAGAGGTTAGGGCACCTCAGTGGCTCCACTCACTAAGTCTTCTGGGAATGGAGCTGGCAGATGGAGCAGCCATTGTCTCATGTCCTGTGATTGAAAAACTGTTTTTTTTAAACTTTATTATTATACCTTTGGAGATGGAGCCCAAAATAAGCAAATTTGCCTTTGGGTGTCAGAGAAGTTCTGCATCAGGTGTTGATTCTGGCTGCACACTGAAGGAGTACTCCTGGGACCACCTGGGCCTTAGACCAGGACAGATCCAGCTCTATTTTGCTTGCTTGCCAGGCAGAACATTTCCTTATGTTAACAGCCCTGGAGAGACACATCGGATTGAATGGCTTTTGTACCAGTTGCCACCACGTGATAATGAGGTGTGGTGTTGTCGGTCTTTAAATGAAGAGGAGAAAAAAGAATTGCAAGTGTTCAGTACTTAGGGGAAGAAAGAAGCATTTGGAAGAGGAACAATTAAACTTTTGTGCAGAGCACTCCACGTGTGAGTGATGTGGGGCGAGATAAATGGAGGTGAAATTGCTATGTTTGCCTCTTGAGCAGATCCTACGGTATGCTGGCACCCATTCTGTTTTGTCTGTCTCATGTGTAAAGAAAGAGCTGCTGGCCGATTTCATCCATGTTTATCAGGATGGAAAAATTCATTGTGCAGGCACCATGCTGAACTGCTCAAACCACAGTAATCAGCACGTGACAAGACAGTTTTGTTGAGCGCACAGAAGCTGAGGGTCACCATTGGCACATGAAACATTGTGCCTTGAGTGTGAAATGGTCCCAGGAGGACAACATACATCATGAAGGATGGCCACCGTTCTGCTGTGGCTGTCTTGAGTCTCTCTCTGCAGAATACTGTGAAACCTGTGGGGAACATATGTATTGGTGTTGACCATGCACAGATAACCTACAACAGGTACAACTGATGTGCTGCAGAAGCGAGCTTTTCTTGTGCCTACTGTAAAGTCTCTTTGTTGGGATGTCCCTTCCTTCCCAGTCAGACTTATTGCTCAAAAATATGCAGCCTCGGTAAAGATATCCATGCCTCTAATTCTTCCCACTCCGCATTTCAGTCAGCTCAATCAAGAGACGCCAGAAAAAGTATGCAAATGGGCAAAAGCAGTCAGTAAGTGAATCAGTGTACTTTCCTCTTGTCCCCTGCCCTGAACTACAAGTTTCCTGGCCTTTCAGGCAATGCTGATGACATCCCTTCTCAGAAATTGGGTGATTCAAGTCTCTTCTGGAAAGGAGCAAGTTTTGTCAATGAAGAATTTTGGAAAGGCAGAGCAGAGCAGGAGACCTCAGAAGACCCTGAAAAATGGACTAAGCATGAAGATTAAATGACACAGCTCCTCCACAACTTTGGTGATAAAAGCATCTTCAGCAGCCACCCAATGAGATGGAAATTCGAGCCAATCTGCCTTGGATATCTGATAACGTGGTTAAAAACAAGACCATGTTAAAGCAAAACAACAAGAATCTTGCAAGTAAAAAATACCATTCTGATATGTATTGAGCACAGTCACAAGATGGTCTGGGCAATTCTGCTTACGGCAACTACCTGGGCCCTTCAAGTAGTAGAAGGCTCCAGGAATTGGATACAGAACGTAGGGTTTAAGGATATAATCATGATCAAACACAAGGGTATGAAGATTCCCTGAGTGTTTGTCAGACTTGAAACCAGAGCAAGGTGTTAAAGATTCTATGGATTCTTTGGCTTTGTCTAATATCACAGTGGCTTCAGTGGATGTAGAAAGCAAGCAAAGGTCATCATTATATTCTCTGCAAAATGGAGGCAGAAGATTGTGGGGAAATAAGCAATATGGGAACTTTTGGACTCTGCTGTACAGAATTGCAGAGTCCTTTAAAGATTCTAAGTTCAGAGTTGTGTCCACAAGAAAATCATGCCTGAAGAGAAACTAGTATATCCACCAGTACTCAGAAGATCCAAGTCTCAATCCAGACCAAGCAGGTCAAGTTTTTAGATGATGTCATTGACAATGGAAACTATAACAACCTCAAAATGGGGCGGCCTCCAACGAGTGAAAGGACTCTCGGTCCACCACTTTGAAGAGAGGGGATCCAGGTGTCATTACTATTGCCACAGGACAAATAGAAAGTCCTGTCTGACAACACTGAATCTTGGTACAGAAAGAAAATATTCTCCCAAGGACAGACTACAACTTTTTACCCCCAATAACTACGAGAATATATATGGAATAAAAGTGCCTGGGAGATCCACGCATGCATCCAGAATGCTGCTCTCTACAGACAGTATGCCCACGCCACTTCTGATCACGTGCTGCAGAACCTGAGATTGAAGGTGTTTCCGGGATTCCTGGTGTTCCTCCTCCTCTTCTGACTTAGAAGAAGAAAAATATTTTCTTCAACAACCAATCCCTCAACCCCAACCCCAGAGATATGCCTACTAGACAGATGACCTTCCTAGTCCAACTTCTGCACTGCCTACCCTTCAGTTTCGTCAGAGGACAACTAAATCCAAGAAGAAAAGGGACGCAAGGGCAAAAACTATTTTTTCTTAACCTAGTAGCTATGGAGATAATTTGTTTAAAACTTAGCCACTAACTATCAGAATCATATCTTTTTTTCTCCCACTGGAAAGTTGCTAAAATCGTTTAAAGTTCTTTGCCCGTGTTAGATGAGACCCAACTGTTGTTCACAGTGTCAGATTAACATTTGAAAGGTGTAATTTTGTCCATTTACCCTTTTTGGATGGGACCTACTGGGGACATTACAGTTTTATACAGCTGCTTTGGTCTCCAATCCTCAAGAGAATACTCAGAAACTGTCATGAGGTAACTGGACAGAGGTGTTGGTTTTAAAAGATAAAGAACTCTAGCCACCTTTGTAAAGCAATAGTGTCATCTGTGTAAATCAGATTGGCTCAAGTCCTGGTCAGCCTGTCTCGTTATGAGGCATGCATGTAGTCATACTGACCTAGCTAACACTGTACATCCTATTGTGAGAGGCCAACTGATCCCCTTTCAACTCTCATTAGCCAGGTATTGTATTAGCTCCAGCTACAGACTGAAAAAAGCATTGCTATTTATAGTATAGTATTTCACAGACCTAAGTGTATTCCTAATTTAATGGTGCAAATATTAATGTGCATACTGTACAGTTCAGATTTTAAATCTGATATTTTTATATCCCTGAATTGCAAGACCTTTGTTACACTGCAGTGATAGATTTTTTAGGAACCCAGAAAAAGCATTTATGAATAAAATAATTGCTTGTATCTTAGTCAGGGTTTATAAGTGTAGATGGTCAAATTTATCTTGCCTAGTGATGGAAAACTCAATTTTTAAAAAATTTTCAACATTAAAAAGTCACTGTATGTGTGGTGGAGCTCTGTAAATACTCTTTAATATTGCCATATTAATCTTACAAGTGTTACTTATGGGTCAAGCAATGTAAACCATAAAAATGTAAAAACAAATTAAAAAATCCACACATACCCCTGAAATATATGACAAAACAAGCAGAAGTTGTTTGGGTGAATTTTTCTCCGCTTGGGGGTAGCAGGAGATGCTTTTTCCACTCTCAGCAAGGTGGTGATTATCTCATGGGAAGAGACCAAAACTACAAGGATCTGTTTTTTGTGACAGAGGACTTTGTACATTTATTTATTATTTGAAGAGAGGTTATTCGTTTTTATCCCTCCCTCCCAGCTAATTTGTTAGCCTTTAGCAGTAATTTTGAAAACTGGGTCTTCTGGTTATGCTTTTCTTTCAACATCTTTGAATTAGAGGATGCTGTGCCACCGAGTACTTCCTGTCAATATGAGGTTCTAGTTCGAGAGAAAATTATGTTGGATTTGAATTAAAGAGGTGATATTTTGATATATGCTATTCTTGCACATATGCCATATTTCTGACTAAAGGTCCTAGGGTGAACAGGGAACCCTGTACAGAGGTATTTAATAAATTTTAATGAGAAACAAACAAAAAAGAGGTTAGGACAAGATCAGAACCGGGCTGGGCTCTTGGATGGACAGGACCAGCTGGGATGGAGAAAGGAAATCCCAGGATCTCCCCAGGTTCCCTCCTCTCAGACTCTACTCTCCTTAGCAGAGGAGGTGACCAACAGACAAAGGCAAGGAGGTCAAGCAATTCTACTCAGCACCAAAATGGGAGCGAGGAACCCGAGCACAGAGATTCTCAGTTGAAATATTCTTGTTCAAGCCTATCAAAGAGAGGGCTTCCTCAGACTGAGGGCTGTGGGAAATAAGTGATACAATTATCTAGAAAGAAATTTGATAATATGTAGGAAGAGCCTTAATGTAAGCTTTTAAATTCTGATCTAACTGCTTCTATAAACAAAAGATGAGCATGAGAACAGTCATGAAATATTATTAAGAAAAAGGGTGGGATAAACATTACATGTATATAGCATGATTCCAATTGCATTTACAATGCTTAATAAAAAGACTAGAAGGGAATATACCAAAGTCGCTTCTATAAACAAAAGATGAGCATGAGAACAGTCATGAAATATTATTAAGAAAAAGGGTGGGATAAACATTACATGTATACAGCATGATTCCAATTGCATTTACAATGCTTAATAAAAAGACTAGAAGGGAATATACCAAAGTGTTGAAATAGTTTCTCCCTCATCTGATATTCATATAATAGCCTAAATTTAAGAGAAAGATTTATATACCAGCATGTTCTTTGCAGTATTTTAACAGCAAACAACTAGAAGCAACCTAAATGTCCAACATAATGAAAAGACATAAATAAATTATGGTTTGATCATGTGATAGATTATAAAACAATTCTCAAAAGGGACATTTAAAAATATTTTTGTCAAGACCTTGTCTCCTACCTGCACCCAGCTGCAGCCCAAGGCAGGACCCAGACATCTTTCCAAAATGATGGTAAGAGGCAGGTTAAAGTCCTAGATTTTCTCTCTCAGAGAACTTACCCTGCTGTGTTAGGGATTAAATGTGGGTCCAGAGAACCCCAGACTAAGTGGGGTTTAAACAGATTGGAACAGAAGGTGGCTGTATTTAAATGTCACCCCCTGCCTGCTTACCCCCAGTACCTTGCACAACCTAGATGGTGAGTTTCCGGTATGTAGAGAAACGACCAATTCATCTCTGTATCCCAGAGGAGGATAGCATCATCATTTTCATAGTTGTCAACCATGATTTTATCAGCAGCTGTCCCTTTTTCTGTATCAAGGTGGGGCCAGGCACTGCATTCTCTACACCTGTTGTCAGCAAGCTGCCACCCATGGGCAAAATCCAGCCCACTGTCTTGTTTTGCTGGTAAAGCCATATTGGAACATACACATATATAGAGTATTTTTGTGACTATGAGAATAGTCATGATATATTATTAAGAAAAAATGGTGGAATAAAAATTATACATATAGTGTGATTCCAATCATGTTTAAAATGTTCCATAAAAAGAATAGAAGGGAATACACCAAAATGTTAAGGTAGCTGCTCCCTCATCTAATACATAATCCTGTTATAGTAATTATGCCCGTTCTACAGATGAAGAATCATAGAGAGATTGCCTCTGGAGACTTGAATTGTGGGTGACTTGTTCCAGTTCTTCACACTGCTTTCTATATTTTTCTAAAACCCCACACCTTGTTCCTATCCAAGGAGGTGGGAGGCAGGGTCCTGAAGGAAAAATTCAGAGGTCCCTAAGGCTCATATGAATCCCTGATGCCCACGGCCTCTGGGGAAGTGAGGATGGAAGTGGACATTGGGCTTCCCTGACAGGCCTTGTCCCTTGAAGTCCTAGAAAGGCCATCCTGTGGGTGCAGCTATCTACATTTTATTTTATTTTATTTAAAATACCTGAGCCATCCCAGATCCAAGGCCACAGAACTGTGACCTCCTCTCAGGGAAATTTGGAACTCTTTGGGTGCTATCTCAGATCCCTGGGCTCCATTTCTGCCAAATCCACTTCTTTGGTTCAGGATATCTTTGTAAACTGGAGGACCCAGTTTCCTTCTGATTAACTGATCTGCCACTCTTTATGACCACAGCTCACCTGAATCCCTTCCACCCAGCCAGCACTCTAGCGCCAGCTCTCGCTCTTGTCCTCAGCACACGTTCAGCACAATATTTTGTTGGTGGAGGTGGTGATCCAGAGGAGATAGTCAAATTTTATTTCTGGTGGTGGCATCAGCAGGAGTTTGAGTCGGTTCTGGCTACAGTTAATAGCACAGAAACTGGCTCAGTAAATTCAAGTGCTTTGTATATTTTGGTATTTCTATCCCTTTGACTGCATGTGCCACCACCTCCCTTTACCCACTGCTTTGCTGTCACCATTAAATTTTGTCTCAAATGGAAGCTCTCTGATTCTGAACAATATGATTGTACCTTAAATGCCTCAACCCCCAGTGGTTCTTCAATAAAGCTTGTGAAATAAGCAAAGAGAAATGTCTCCAGCAGCACTGGCCAGCTCCCTGCCCTGCAGGGCCTTAAACTTTACCTGCAATCACTAGACTGCAAATTCAGCCTAACCTTGGGCTAGAGCAAATTTCATTCCCAGGCTATTTGAGGCACCTGGACCTCATTCAGGCCTCATATCCCTAGTTTTGTGGCCAGTTCCACCCAGAACCAGCTAATGGAATGGGAATGGCTTGTAACCAGACCCTGCTTTGAAACCCCAGGCAATCTTGATCCCCTGTGTGGGTCCCCAGTGCCGGGCCAACCTGGCATCACAGGGACATGAAGGCAGTTTCTGTGCAGGAGGGCCTGAATTTTTCAGTCACTGCTACAGAGACTGTGAGAGGTGCTGTTGTTGTAAAGTGTTCTGAGCAGAGGCAAAAGGATCCAACCTGGAGTCTTGACTCAGCCCTGCCCCAAGCCAGAGGGGGTGGCTTGGGTGGTAACCTAGGGGTGTCAGCTAGAGATCAGGGGGAAGGAAGCCTGAAAAGCTGATCTTGAGCTCACCAGCTGCTGGGGCTCTGCCTTAGCTCCTGCCAGGCTCTCAGATTGCCCCTAAGTTAGGCCAGGCTTAGTCAGCAGAGAACAACATCTTTGAATACAGCCAGGAGGGATGGGGCCCGGCAAAGCCAGACTCTTTTCCCTTCAATGGGCCTCAGATTCCTCAACCACACAATGAGAAGATTGGATACAGGAATCTCCAATTTTATTTCTGGTTCTATGAACTCATCAGAAGGCCTAGTCATTCTGTAATTGGACAGAATAATATTTTTTAATCAACTTTTAAATTAATTAATTAATTAATTTTTACTGTTTTTTTTTAATCATTACACAATGTAAACATTTTTGTAGCCATTTACCAATTTCCCCCTCCCCCTTTTCCACCTCTGGTGGTCTCAGTTCTGTTCTCTCTTTTTGAATGTTCAAGAAATTATTACGATTGTTGTATCTTTGCTTTGTTTTGTTTTGTTTTTTCAGCTCCCACTTATGAGTGAAAACGTGGTATTTCTCTCTGTACCTTGCTTATTTCACTTAACAAAATTTTCTCTCTAAGTTCATCCATGTTGCTGCAAATGGCAGACTTTCATTCCTTTTTATGGCAGAGTAGTATTCCATTGTGTATATATACCACATTTTCCTTAACCAGTCACCCATCTATGGACGTTTAGGTTGGTTCCAACTCTTGGCTATTGTAAATAGAGCTGCAATAAACATGGGAGTGCAGGTATCCTGTCAACATGATGATTTTCATTCCTTTGAGTAGATACCCTACAGCAGGATTGCTGATTGTATGGCAGTCCTATCTGTAGTTGAGAATAATATTATCCAAAGATATGTTTTGTGAAAAACAAATTAGATACAGGTTAAGTATCCCTTATCTGAAATGTTTGGGACCAAAAATGTTTTGGATTTCAAATTATCTTGGATTTTGGAATATTTGCATTATACTTACTGGTTGAGTATCCCTAACCTGAAAATCAGAAATTCAAAATGCTCCAGTGAGCATCTCCTTTGAGCATCATGTCAGTGATCAAAAAGTTTCAGATTTGGGGCCGACCCCATGGCGCACTCGGGTGAGTGGGGCACTGGGAGCGCAGCGACGCTCCTGCCGTGGGTTCGGATCCTATATAGGAATGGCCGGTGTGCTCACTGGCTGAGCGCGGTGCGGACGACACCACACCAAGGGTTGTGATCCCCTTACCAGTCAAGAAAAAGACAAAAAAAAAAAAAAAAATTTTCAGATTTTGACTTTTTGGATCAGGGCTACTCAGCCTATATGTAAAAGTGCTCTGTGAAGCAGTAAAGCCTTCTGTTTATGAGATTATTATTACTATTAATTATCATAATTATCATGCTCTCTCTCAGGCTGTTAATCATGTTAGTTAATGCCATTATTACTGTCACTTCTATCATAGCCCTCCTGTTCCCTTACATGTCACAATGTTTCATCCACCACCATCTCAGTCATTGTCAACTTTAGTATCCTGTTTTAAAATGTAGGTTTTATTATTATTCAGGTATGGTAAGCAACAGACAAGGTGATAACTGCCACTGAAAAGATAGTTTGTTACTCACAGTTCCCAAGAGGCATGGCACACATGCCACGCATGATTGGTCAGGAGTCAGAGGGAACTAGGGGGAAATGTGGGCAAGAGCCCTTATTGTGGTTTTCACAGAAAAGAACAGGCAAGACAAGGTAAGTAGGTTTAGCATTGGCTAGTCTGAATAATTTCAGTGGGCTCTGAAGCACAGGGGCTGTCCCTACTTGCCTGTTACATATCCCTGGGTTTATTAGATCAGGGAATTAGGGCCCAGGTGTGAGAGCCCTGTGAGAGCCTCATAAAGAAGGTGCTTGGGGTATGGCTGTTGGAGTGGTTGGTTTATATATGAAAGGCGTGCTCCCAGGCAAGTTGTTTGGTATCTCTAGGAATTTGTTAACCCCAGTGAAGACAGTCCCTTCCAATGTCAGCAAGGCTCCAAGCTGTCAAAACATCAAAATAAAGAGACAGGTTTAATACACACCCTAACTAGGTATTGTTCCTAACTATCACAGTTACCTTTTACTGAAAATGAGAGTTCACAGTTAAGAAAGGTTCTTTCTTCCTCTATCCTTCATGTATTCATTCAACAATGATCTATTAAGCACTTACTATGTGCTGGGCACTATGTTGCCCTGGGTTACAAAGAAGGAAAACAGACAGTTCTTTTATTTAAGTGGGGGTAACAATGTTGCAGCCTGGGATAATTGTTATGATGACAGGAAGCCCATACTGCTCCATAAGAGGAGAAGCAGCCTGAAATGGACCGGAATCCTCAACGCTGTCTCTCCTGCCTACCCTAACTCCGCAGTGTGGGGCTCAGGAACAGAGCCTGAGGTAAAAGAGCTAAATAAATTTCCCTTGTCTTCTCTCAACAGTTTGTCCAATAAAGATCCTTTTCAATAAAATCTTTGAACAAAATAGTTCTCCCTTTCCATTTCTGGGAACTAACCATAGGAAAATTAGGCAACAGAAGAAAAAACTAAATGCAGAAAGATATTCATGGCAGCTTTATCAAAATAGAGAGGGGAAATAAAAAACTAGATGTGACACAAGTATCTAAAACCAATAGAGTAGTTGAACAAAGTATAGTTTATCTACCAAGGGACATTAGGAGACAAACAGAACTTATAATGCTTTAGAAAGAACACAGACCCTGGGCCGGCCCATGGCTCACTTGGGAGAGTGCGGTGCTGATAACACCAAGGCCACAGGTTCGGATCCTATATAGGGATGACCGGTGCGCTCACAGCACTCACTGGCTGAGCGCGGTGCGGCCGGTCTCAAAAAGGACAAAATAAAAATAAAAATAAAATAAAATATTATGTAAACAAATTCTGAACCTATGAAAAAACATATGAAATATTTAAATAGTGGACTTGATAGCATAATGTCATTATGAGTAATATTTAATGAAAGATTTATTTTAACCTTATTGAAAATTTTTCTTTAATAAAAAAGGAAAGAGGAATATAAAATAAAATTAAAAATAAAAATATAACGGAACATAGATGTAATTGTATAGTAAGAAATTTGAAAAACATCAAAAATAAATTTGTTCTAGGATTCATGTCTGCAGAATTGATGAACCTAAATCACCTTCAAGTTGGACAAAAACATCTTTTTTAGCATATAAAATTCTAGTTCATCTCAATATTTGGAAATAACATGATGATGGAAGCTAGCTCCAAGCTGCAGATCAGTGTCATTGAAACAAGCAAAAGGCAGCAGATCAAGAAGATCAGAGAGAAGGGAATAGAAAGCCATAATACTCATAAATACTAACATATGAGTTGATTTTGTAGTGTAGTATTAACTCAAATATGCAAGACTATGTATAAATAGATACAGATATACTATAAATATGAATATAAAGGAATAAAGGATTGGAAATACATTGCTAACAGTAACTATCTTTGGGTCGGAAGATCATAGATGATATCCAATTTCTTCTTTACCCTTTCTAAATTTTTCTACAACTGGTATGTAATGCTTTTAAATTTGCGGGAAGGGAAACTTTACTTTTAAAATGATTAATTTCTTCTTTTTAAAGCAAGGGATAATTAATGAGAAGATAACAGGGAGCGTGCACAAGCCAGTAATGTTGTAAATGACCTAGTGCATGTGATTGTTTACACTAAAAAGTCCCTGAGTTGGGAGCTAAAAATAGGAAGAGCTGGGGGCAGAATTTGGGGAGGCAAAGCGCCCACCAGAAGGGCTGTAAGCAGGGCAAAGTTCAGGTTATGCACAAGAGTAGGATAGCTTGGAGGGAGGGAAGTTTGGCTCAGGGCTCTCTCTGTCTCAGGGACCCAGCTCGGATAGCCTTTGGTGATGGTGTCACTTAAGTGGGAGAGTTGTTGTGAAGGTTTGAGATAGGAGCTGGGCTAAGTTTGATCCCCAAATAAGCAGCTGTGCCCTCCCCAAATCTCATTAGCCTATAAAGCTGGCTTTTCACCCCCAGAGCTGGAACTTGGTTTGTCATTTTTAGCCTCTTATGTCCACACAATTTCTTCCCAAAGAATTTTATGTGCCGCTATGTTTATCCTGACTTGGGTTCTTCTTGAACCAAAAGAACTTTTCCACTGAAGTCCCTTCAATCAAAAATTACCCATTACTTCCAAAATTAGGCCTTTGGAAACAGTATACCCAAACACCCTCATCAGTGCAAGCAAAGTGCTCCTTTTAGAGACAAGGAAACTGGAACCCAAGGGAATTAGGTGATTTGTGAAGGGTAGCTGAGTAAGTTATGGCAGGGCTCCTCAGGACCCGTGTACTTTTTCTGTGTAATCTTTTTCCTTACTCTGTGATATTTCCTATTAAAGAATCTTCCTTTGTTAGGATACATCAATGCAATGTTATGTCCTGTCATAATGGTTTTTATCATCACATCTGGACAGAACAATACTTACCAGTATATCCTGAGTGAACAATGCTTACCATTTATTGAGGGCTATGGGCTTTTTTTATAAGCTGTCGTTTAATTCTCATAATAAGAAGGTATTATTAGATTCTATTTCCAGACAAAGAAGAGCATCAAAGCAGTTAAACAAATCACCCAGCGTCACTCTGTCAGTGGTAGCAGACCCAGGATCTCAATTCACTTAATGTGAATTCAAAGTTACATTCCTGACTCTCCATAAAGATATGCTGATGAAGCTGGCTGGCCTTACCAGGAACTGCTTCTTCACTGAAGTAAATTCAGCATTCCTTAAGGGTTCTCTCTTTAATTAATTAATTTATTTATTTTATTTATTTATTTTTTTTTTAAAAGATGACCGGTAAGGGGATCTCAGCCCTTGGCTTGGTGTTGTCAGCACCACGCTCAACCAGTGAGCAAACCAGCCATCCCTATATAGGATCCGAACCCGTGGCCTTGGTGTTATCAGCACCGCACTCTGCCGAGTGAGCCACAGGCTGGCCCTAATTTATTTTTAATTTATTATGAAATTGCCTTTTTTCCATTAAAATGGCAACATTTAAGCATCAAGGCATTATATTTAGAACTAAATTCCTAAATGGTATTAATTCTAGACACCCCCATAGATTTACCAGGAAAATAATTTTTACCCCGAATTTGTTTTTTATTTTACTTGAGTTTGCGAAGTATTACTATAATGTATTATAATATCATTACACCCTGCAAACTCAAGTGAAATAAAAACAAAGCCGGTATAAAATGTTTACAAGAACTATAATGGAGAAATCTTAGATAGTCCCTGTCTGTTTTGTAGGGCTGAGCCCGTGGCGCACTCAGGAGAGTGCAGCGCTGGGAGCACAGCAGCGCTTCCGCCGCAGGTTCGGATCCTATATAGGGATGGCCGGTGAGCTCACTGGCTGAGCGCGGTGCAGCCGGTCTCAAAAAAGGACAAAAAAAAAAAAAAAAAGATAGTCCCTGTCTGTTTTATTCTCCTTTGATACGATAATCTTGCATTATAAAATACTAACTCTGGCATTGAATTATAATAAATAAAAAACAAGGTGCCTCCACTTCCTCACTAATCTTCAGGACAAAGATCACTAAGAGTTCATCCTGAAAAGCATCTAAATTTAGAGACTTGCTGCAGGAGCAAAACTTTCATGTCCCAGTAATAGAACCAGGCAAGCTTTCCAAAGTATGTGAGGCATGTGCTTGCAATGCTGTCACAAGCAAGGTCAAGAGGCTCTGTCCCTGTGTGCCGGTGACCTGGGAGGCCTCACTGTTCTCTAGGCCAGTCACAGAGCGTCGGGGCTGGAAGCAAAGGAGATTGCACAATAGAGAACACAGGTGCTTATTTTGATTAAATAAGTCAGGAAAGAATTTTAATTTTTTTTAATGTTTGAATAGTGCATATATGCACATAGCTTTGTTTTGTTTTAATGTCGAAAGTTTACTGAAAGAAACAGGCTTCCTCAACCCCTGATTCCTCGTCCCTTGTTCTGCAACTCAGAGGCAACCATGGTTTGAGTTCAGTTTTGTGGCCTTTGAGCGAGGATATTTTAAGAGTAAAGGCAGACTGCTTTCCTATACCTGTTTGGCAATCTCTCTTTAGAGGATAGGACCCTGGCTGGGTGTTCGGAAAGACCGGCTTTGGTTTCTAGATTTCTGAATCACTTCCTTTCTTCAGGCTTGTTTTTCAAATCTATATAATAGAGATTATACATTCTTTTAATCTTCATTTCTTTCCTTCTTTACCCCTCCTGTTGTTAAAGCAAAGGACAAAGCATAGAGGACATAATTGGAATTGATGGGGAAGAAGATAATAACAACAATATTTATGGTTGTTATTGAACATTTACTGTATACTAAGTCACTGTATATGTATATTTTCTCATTTAATCCTCATAACAATTCTGTGAAGTAGGTGTTTTCAACCTCATTTTACAGATGAGAAAACTGAGGCTGTGAAAGTTTAAATAATTTACTCAAATATACAGCTTCTAAGAAGCAAAGCTAAATTTTGAACCTAGACTCTTCGACGTTAAAGCCCCTCTGGAAATACTGAGATTTTACATCTTCACAGGGAGATGGAGGATATAACTGTCAAAGTGCTGAGCTTATGTAAGAGAGTGAAAATGGCACAGCACAAATTAGGCTGGTCCCTGGACTATCCCTGTCTGTAAACTGTTCTAAGATCTGCAGTAGAGCTTTCGGGGGGTTGGGTTGTTCAAAATGGATTCTTCAGACAGAGCATCCGATGAGCACAACATCAAGTAAAATCACTAAATTGAGAATTCCTGGGCTAGAGATTGTTGTTCCAGCATTAATAGACATGATTTCTTAAGAAACCAGATGGGGTTTCTCAAGAACAGGAGACAAGGTCTGCTGCAGATATTCTTGGACAGATCCAGCCCCTTCCCTTGATACCTACTGTAGGATTCCTGGGAGGGCTGACCGTTAAGCAATCAAGGGGACCACAGGTGACAGGACAGACTCTCAGAAACTGAAGGCATTTGGAAGGAAAGCAATGCCTTAAGTTGGAATTAGTACATGCCTCTTAAATGTCATGGGGCAGCAAGGCTTGTAGGCAAGAAACTGGAGATAAAGTCCAAGTCCACTAGGGCCAGCAGCAGAACTCTACAGGGACTCACAGCATCTGTAGGACAGACTGACTGCTGAGCAGCACTAAGAGTGAGAATATGGTCATTTCTAGGACTGGCCTAAGTTTGTGCCCAGATGCCATGAGCAGTAGACACTCTCCTATAAGTGTTCATACTTGAGAGGGTTCTGCAAAAAGTCGTGTGAAAAGGAGCTAGGAGGTGTCCTTTTAGGAATCAGGCCTTTCTAGAGCAGTCAGAGTAGGAGTCATTTATGACAAAACTTTTCCCCCAAATCTAGCTTCTTCTGAGACTAGAGGGGCCACCTGAATTCTCATACTGGGGAAACAATTAAGGAAGAAGAGAGGAAGGTGAAATCAGATGTCCTCAGGGCAGAAGAATAAAGAGTGGAGGTGGGACTAGCATCACAATGAAGGAAGGATGCAGGTATGCCTCGGCCCCCTGAAGTTAGAACCTAGTCTCATGGTGATGACGAGTCCTGTCCTTATTTGCAACTAATGTGGAAGTTTTGGTCACAAACAAGATCCTGAAACCACCAAGGCACTAACCGCCTGGAACCTCATTGGCTTCAACCTGTGAAAGACAGTTTCAGGAACAAACTAAGAACTGCCACCCAACCCCCCATGGGATGGAAAGGCCCACTTCTTGCATCAGTTGTGAGAAGGGACACCTGTGGCAGGCTGCACCCATGAGGGGGAGAGTTCAGTGAGAAAGTGGGGAAGCTCACCTTCCGGGTGGCAGAAGACCTCTCTCTTTTCCCAGATCTCAAAATGGAAATTTTTCCAGCTGTATCTTTCCTTGTAGAAATCTAATGCTGGTATGTCTGAACCCTAGTTTTGCCTGGCGTAGTGGGGCCGGTGTCTGGCTGGGCTGGGGTGGGAGTGGGGCCCCAGAAGGGCAACTCAGGGAAAGTCAGACCTCTGGGTACAAAATGAGTCATGTCTAATCTCACAAGAGAAGAAAGGAAGGAGGGTGTGGCCCTCGAGACTGGAGAGGCTCAGGTGCCATGAGCAAACAGTGTGCTGTGTTTACTCTTCCCGTCGCTCAACTCTCTGAGGGGTGTTGTGTAGCAGACCTGTTGAGACATTAAATATGTCTGTGGCGGAAAACAGCATGGGGCAGGATGAGCAGAGATTAATTTGTTGTTTATGATATCCTCTGTCTTCTGAAGAGTGGTACTCTCTTCTCTTGTGTGAAAGGTGATGAGTGTGAAAATGCAAACTACAGAAGAAGAGATGGGATGAGGGAGTGTGTCTGGGAGGAAGGTGGCAGAGGTCACCAAAAGGGAGGAGACCCAAGCCTGTGGCTGCAGAGAGGCCCAGAGAAAGGGTGTCTGGTGGGAAACGAGGAGGGGCTGGGGTGAATGTTACGTAGTTCTCTCTTTGTGAAACCCTCAGCATCACTTTACAGCAGGTGGAAGAGAGAGGAGAGAATCAGAGAAGGCCCCACAGAAGAAGTGGCACCAGAGATAAGCCTTACAAGATATTTGGGCCTTTCTACTACAATTGGGGACAGGGAAGACTCCAAGTGCTGGAGGCCAAAGGGGGAGGCAGGGAGGTCTGAAAGTATTGGGTATGTCTAGGGAGTGATCTGGCCATAGTGTGCATGGTTAAGAGCCCCAGTGGAGAGCCAAACGAGGAACACTGTGTGAGATTTGCAAGCAGGCAGACTCTGGCACAGTATACTTTCTCCCCGAAAGGAGAGGAAATAGATCTTAAGACCTTCTGGCTCACCCGACTCCAAGTGTCTGCCTCCTTCAAATGACCGGGTAGATCTGGATTGTAAACACTGCACAAAATAAATCACTTATGGCTTAATATCACTCAATTTCAGCAGATTCCTCCTGCATTTGACAACTGTGCTTCTGTTCCAGCCCTTGTTGAGGAAAAGTATGTTTCCTGGCCACGCTCACTGACTTGTGAGGTGGGCATAACTCCCAGGGCCCTCCACTAATGCTGAAACCACTTAAGTTCTGGCTACGTAAGGAGTCCCCTTAACCACCAGCAGGCCTCTACCTGCATTTCAGGGCTACCAGCCTCCAAAGCTGCCTGCCTGTGGGTCCCCCAGCCCTTCCTCTCTCAGGGATGTGATTGATCATCCTGTACCCATCTCCTCCAAGAGACTCTAAAGACCTCATCATGCAGAAGAGCCCTAGTGGCCCCCAGCAGGTCTAGTGGTGCAGTGCTTTTATTCTCTCTCAGGTTCCCCTAACCTTAGAACGTGGAGATCATTCCATCACTTAACAGATACTTATTGTGCACCTACCAGGTGCGCTGGGATACAAAACGAACAAGTCATAATCCCTGACCTCAGGTATCTCAGAGGGTACTCAGTTAGAAAAACACATAAATAAACCTGGACAATTAGTGTAATAACTGCAGGCAAAGAGGTAAGGACAAGTTGCTATGAGAAGATAGAAGGGAGATACATAGCCCAGAGGGCAATGGGAGAAAAGGAGAATTCCCCAGGAGAGAGAACTCACAAGCTGACTCCTGGAATGAAGAGCAGGAGCTAGTCTAGTGAATGGTATGAAGAGAAGGGGTTGGTAGGCATAAGAGGCAAAGGGAGAAGGCTATGGAAGGAAATGGCCTGGAGACAGAGAGAGCAAGAGTCCTTCAGGCAACTGTGGGTAGTTCATTGAGGCTGTGTTCAGGCTGCTGAGGTAGGCCCTAGGGTGCTTCAAGAAGAATCTTGTGTGCACTGCCAGGGAGTTGTGACTTTATGAAGGGAGGGATGACCTACTGGGTGCTCACTTGCCTGCCTCTCACCCCAGGGCACTGGCCCAGCTTAGTACTATGTATCTCTGCAAATCTTCAGACACTCCTTCTGGAATTGAGTCACTATCTGGAAGGTACAAGTCACAATGGCACACCCCAGGCTTGAGCCCCAAGCACACCCTTATTCTGTCGCTTGCATCACCGAATCTGTCCAGTGTAAATGTGCAATGTGCAGAAAACCCTGAGACATTAAGTCAAGATCTTCCTATGACTCCCAAATTACTACTCTGGAGACTTATAGCCTTCTGGTCTACACCATATGGGAGGAATATGTGCATAAACATAAATAGGGGGAAACAAGCTAGAGCATGACAACATTCAGGTCAGGCGTGACTATTCAAAACTGAAAGTATCAAGTCTCAAAGTCCAAAAGCTCTGGACTTCCTTAAGCCACAGGAATTAACAGAATTGAAGAGGGCTAAGCAATGAGCCTGGGGTGCTCATAAGTTAATGGGGTGCTCATAAGTTAAGGAGCACCCACTCAGTGATTACCCCTGAGAAGTGGGAATTATCAAGTACACACACACACACACACACACACACACACACACACATATACATATATATATATATATATCAACAAAAATAAAGGATCACTAGAAAAATGGCATTGTACTTCTCTATAGCAATATTGGAATCTAGAAGTTAATAAACCAATACCTTAAAAATCCTGAATAAAAATAATTTATAATTTAGCCAACATTATCATTCAAAGGAAAAAGTAGAATGATAACATTTTTAGACAGTTTTAGACAAAAAGTTCAAAAAATTTACTTCCCATAGACCTTTTCTTTTTTTTTTTAATTTTTATTTTGTCAATATACAATGTAGTTGGTTATTATAGCCCATCACTGAAACCTCCCTCCCTCCTCCCTCTCCCCCCTCCCACCTAAGAACGTCCTTTCCGTTTGCTTGTTGTAACAACTTCATGGAAGTATAGTTGTTATATCTTCTTCCCCACCCCCCCGGTTTTTTTTTTGTGAGTATGTGGGTGAATTAATTTGTTTATTTTTTAGCTCCCACCAATGAGTGAGAACATGTGGTATTTCTTTTTCTCTGCCTGACTCGTTTCACTCAATATTATTCTCTCAAGGTCCATCCATGTTGTTGCAAATGGCAGTATCTCATTAGTTTTTATAGCTGAGTAGTATTCCATTGTGTAGATATACCACATTTTCCGTATCCACTCATCCGATGATGGACATTTGGGCTGATTCCAGCTCTTGGCTATTGTGAAGAGTGCTGCAATGAACATTGGGAAACAGGTATACCTTCGACTTGATGATTTCCATTCCTTTGGGTATATTCCCAGCAGTGGGATAGCTGGGTCATATGGTAGATCTATCTGCAATTGTTTGAGGAACCTCCATACCATTTTCCATAGAGGCTGCACCATTTTGCAGTCCCACCAACAATGTATGAGAGTTCCTTTTTCTCCGCAACCTCGCCAGCATTTATCGTTCAGAGTCTTTTGGATTTTAGCCATCCTAACTGGGGTGAGATGGTATCTCAGTGTGGTTTTGATTTGCATTTCCCGGATGCTGAGTGATGTTGAGCATTTTTTCATATGACTGTTGGCCATTTGTATATCTTCCTTAGAGAATTGCCTACTTAGCTCTTTTGCCCATTTTTTAATTGGGTTGCTTGTTTTTTTCTTGTAAAGTTGTTTGAGTTCCTTGTATATTCTGGATATTAATCCTTTGTCAGATGTATATTTTGCAAATATTTTCTCCCACTCTGTTGGTTGTCTTTTAGCTCTGTTAATTGTATCTTTTGCTGTGCAGAAGCTTTTTAGTTTGATATAGTCCCATTTGTTTATTTTTCCTTTGGTTGCCCATGCTTTTGGGGCCCATAGACCTTTTCTTAGGAAGCTTCTTAGGAAGAATGTGCTCCACCAAAATATGAGGAAAAGCTAGAAATTGCAGAAGAAAACCCTAGGATGCTAGAGAAAGGAAGTCCTGAGACAATAGCTGTGTAACAGTTCTAAAGAAGAGCTTCCCAAAAAGGAACTGGGGACCAAATGGCTCTAGGAAGAAGAAAAAAGGGGGGAAAAATACACACACACACACATCTACAGATATAGACATATATATTTACACTCACATATATACATACATATATATGATGGATTATCTGATGGGTTTGATTGTGTGGAGATAGTATTGAAAGCATTTTATCATTCTTTTCAAGAAACTTAGAGGAAAGTGTGATAGATACCTAATCAAGTAAGGAAATGAAAAGGGAGGACAATTATTAACTCCAAGAAAAACAAAAAACCACACAAAAAAGGAAATTGTATACCATTTTACTCAACAATGAATAATTAATACATAGTCTCAATAGCATAAATATTAAATAATGATTTAACCAAATCATAATATTGAAAGGATGGGGGTAGGGATGACAGCTTCCTTAATAGGAAATAACCATACATTATTGGGAAATACAGATGTAAATACCAGAAGAAATAGCTCAAATAGTTGAAAGTGGTTGCTTCTGAAGAATCAGGAGTGGGAAAGGGTGGGAGATGGGACTACTGTTTCACTATCAGCTTTGTAATACTTAACTTTCGCAAATAAACTTTTTGGAAAGATAATTGTGTACCTATATTATTTTAATATAAACAAAACTTTAAAAAAAAATCTAGGTGTGAACTCCAGCTTCACCATTTAATAACTGAGTGACCAGGGACAACTCTTTATCCTCTCTGTGGCTTAGATTCTTCACCTGTAAAATGGGTTAACACCTATCTTGCTGGGTTATTATGAGAATTAAATGATATAATATACGTGAGTGCCTAACACTGAGCCTGGAGCTTAGTAGGTACTCAATAAATGGCAGGCATTTTCATTTTTAATAAGCGATGGAAAAGAGGGCTGGATACAGGCCTTCCATATTATTTCCACTTTCATATCATTGAAACACAACCCCCCATTTCTTTCTTTTTTTTTTTTTTTGTCTTTTTCGTGACCGGTAAGGGGATCGCAACCGTTGGTGTGGTGTCGCCCGCACCGCGCTCAACCAGTGAGCGCACCGGACATTTCTCTATAGGATCCGAACCCGTGGCAGGAGTGTCGCTGTGCTCCCAGCGCCACACTCTCCTGAGTGCGCCACGGGCCGGCCCTCACAACCCCTTTTTTAATAGAGGCATGATTGTATTCATGAAGTGTAAAAGAGAAAGAAGTTATAATTTTGATATCAGAAACCTAAAACTAGTTAAATGGTTGCAAAATCAGAAGGTATATTCATCTTTTAAAAAACATTTGCAGAAACAAAACGACAAAATAATGTCCTTTGGGGAATCTATCTGCCTTAGAAAATAGGGATTTGCGACTTCGTTGTATTTGCATGTACGTTTAAAATAAAAAACGTAACCTAAGATGTTATCTGTGACATTAACGGATTTACAAAGAAAGGCCGTTTCTCTTTTACCTTCTAGTGACCAGGGTTCTAGTCCTTTCCACCCCTCAGGCTCTCAGATTTCCCCATTGTACATAAAAAGAGGTCAAATAAAAAGACCTCTAAGCCTCGTTCCAAGCTCTGAGGTTCTGCAAATTTCTTTCTGGTCATGTGCTTTTACCTTGGGACGTGGCTTTGAGGAAAGTAAACGTACCATGGGGTTTCTGACTAGGCTCCTTACACAGGATGCGTTTCCTTAACGTGTTTCGAGTCAGCCCTTGGATTGGGTCTTGTCACGCTCGGCACCCCCGTTCGTCCTATAGCGGGAAACCCAGGTGGCTCCTGCTGCCACCCGGACAGTGGGAACTACACCTCCCAGGGTGCCCCAGGGCAGAGAACACCCACCCGGATTGGCCAGGGGTCGGTGACGCTCAGTGTTTTGGCTCGGGCGGTCACATGTTTCCTTTGTTGTGAGCTGCGGCACAGACTAGTGGCTCTAGGAGACGCCGGCGCTGGAGAGTCCGCTGCGCCGCCGGCCGCTGGGGGACCGGGGCCGCCGCTGCTGGTTGCTTCTAAGCCTTCGCCGAGAGGTACCTGGGGTGACAGCTCCGGGACCGGCCGAAAGGCGAGGAACCGGCCAGAGCCTGGGACCTCGGGGTCGGAGGGGCGGCCGAGGTCTTGACCAAAGGGGTGTCTGCGGGAGGGTAGCCAGCGGCGGCCGGCCTCTCAGAGGCACACAAAGGGACCGACGAGAGACTGCAGGTAGGTAGAGAAGTGTGGCAGCTCCTCATNCCTGCCGCGGGGCGGGTGGGGAGGGGGTGGCCGCCCGCAAGGGGGGCAGCAGGTGCGGTCACCCCACCGCCTCGGGGCCAGGGGCAGCCGGAGAACGGGGCGAGAGCCTGCCCTGCGTGTTGCTGGTGGGTTTCGAAGGGGACGCTGCTTTTTTTGTTGTTGTTTTAATTTCAGGAAGCGCCGAGAGTGCCACGGACTCAATCCAGCGTTCCCCTTTGGTGGGGGCGACCGTTGGTCCTGTCGGGGAGGACTAAGGGGGTCAAAGCGGGGTTCCCGGGGCTCCGGGCTAGAGAAGCCCCGTTAGAACGATTGCGAAATGTGCTCGGTGCTGTCACCTGACTGTTGCCCCCGCCCCCCGCGGGCCTTTGTTTTTCACGATCGTGACGGGGCCCGCGCTGGGAGCGGGGCCTGCAGCGCCCGTCCCCGGGGAGCCGGGACGGGCGGGGGAGCGGGCGTTCCGGCGGCCGAGGCTCCGCCTAACCCCTCCACCTTCCTACCACTGGAGGAATCGGTTTCTTAATTTAGTCGCTAATGTCCCCGCCCCCAAGTTCTGGACACCCCAGGCGAAGACTGTTAACGCGGCCAGCATTGGGCGCCTGCAGCGACGAGTGGGTGGGACCCGAGGGCGAGTTGTGAGTTGTTACTGGCGGCTGTCTCGTCGCTAGGAGGACCTGCCCCTGGCAGCTCTGCCCGCCTCCCTGAAGGTGATCTGGAGGACGCGCGGGAGCGCGCACCCTCGCGGATAGTGCGGCTGCGGCCCGAGTGCGGGCGGCGCGCGCT
>NW_007727124.1:373037-419496 GCF_000696425.1 Galeopterus variegatus | reverse complement strand
CAAAAAAAAAAAAAAAAAAAAAAAAGGGGGAAAAAATGGTTGGGGGCTTTCTGGGGCATGGGAGGCTAACATGGGGGGGCCCGCGGCCCGGGGGGCGGGGGGGGGGGGACCTCCGTGGCCGCCGCGACCTCGGTCCGGGCCTGCGGGAAGCTGTGGGTGGGCTGGGGTCAGCAGCCGCGGCCGGCTCTCCGAGGACCGAAAATTGAGCGCCTTTTAACTGGTGTCGCGTTATCAGCAGGGGCGGCGCAAAGGAAGTTCCCACTCCTGTGAATTTGTTCTTGCAGGTTCTGTAAACAAGGTTTAGATAGCTAAATATGAGCCATGACGTCACATTTTAGGGGCCTCATGGTCACCCCGAGGCAGTGACTATTTACAACTGATTTCAGTGGATTTTTAATGATTAATCTCGTGAGCAGTTTTTTAAAAATCACGTCTTAGTATTTGCAATTACAGACTTTATAGGGCTGCCAGCTAAGAGGTTGGATTTTTATTAGATTTGTAAAACAGACGTAAAATCTGCCTGCTGTGGGCAAAGATTTAAAAGTAGATTTCTACTTTTGTAAAAAGATAGTTTGAGGGTACTCCTCTAAAAGTTAAAGATTCTCCTATATACTCCGACTTAGATGAGTTGTTTTCCTTATATGGGGGATTCTGGCTCACACACTTCTATGTATTAATCCCCGTGGTAATTCAAATTTTTTGAAATTGAATTGCCAGTGTGTTGTTTTAAAATTTTAAGTTAAGATAACAATAATAAAATCTGCAAGACCAATCATTTAAGCCGCCGTGTGTTGATGATTGTTTTTCTAATCTCTTGAGTCAATAGGGTACTTGGGTTTTATCGGATTTTCTTTTCCTGTAAATCTGTAGGAATTTACCCAAGAGAAATATTTTTGTGGGAGGAAGACTGAGCTCCTCTAGGTGAAGCAGGAATTGAACATGAACAGTTCTTACTGGTTATGCATTCTTAATATAGTTTTGAAATTGACATAGAGATGGCTAGATCAGAATGAGCAGCTACTGTGATCGGACTGCCTCATTACTTGTGCGTTGAGAGCATTTAATATATCTAAATAAGCACAAAATGTAACCATCTAACTTTATTTAAAAAATGAAACTACCACTCCAAAAAGTCCTGCTATTCAAAGTTTGCCACTTAGTCTCTAAACAGGAAGAAGAAATAATATTCTGAGTTAGGGCTTACCACCAGCTTTAACTTAAACTTTCCTGGCTTTTGTCCAACTGGTTGAAGCCGTAATGCTTTTTCAATAAGCTTTTTTTAAACTTCCTTCTTTTTCTACTGTTTCATTAAAACCCAAAGGTCAAGCCTGTGAAAAATAAATACTATTTATCAAATAAGTAACTGCAGTTATTTTTATGTATACTTTTTTCTCTTACCTAGAAATTTGGGACATCTTTTTTCAATAAATATTTAGGTATGGACTGTACAATAAAAAAGTAAATAAAATATCCTCTCTAGTATACATATGAAAAATACATTTTGTGTGATTTTATTTCTGTTGTGCTCAAACAATTAAAGATTATGTGGTCACTGACAACTATTGACATTTTAAAACCCCTATTCTTTCTCCTATTAAAAACACAATAGCAAAACTAACTTTTTTAATTTTAAGAGTTTGTCACTCTGCCTAAATTCATAACTCTAGAACTATAATTTTTCATCTCTTGGCATATCTTAGAGACTACTAACATTGATGTTTTAAAAGTGATTATGGTCAAGGGTTCAGATCTCCACACTGGCCCCCTGCCAAAAAAAAAAAAAGAAAAAGAAAAGAAAAAGTGATTAAGCTTTACTCTTTACTGAGTTTTCTAAAGGTTATTTCTGTAAATAATTTGTCACCACTAAGGTAAATAAAAATCACTGATTTACAAGTGTTTTTATACATAGAGAAGTCATCTAGAATACTAGACCTCAAACTTGTTCAAATGACAGAGCACCTACCTAGTGGCATCCTTGCAGCTTTAATTAATTCTGACATAAGAACCAAAAACAATTTCACTAACAGAAAACATAACTGTACCATTTATCTATAGCTCTTTCAATTTTAAAATAAAATAATGCGTTAAGTACCTAACTGCATGTTAGGTATTTAAAGAATCTATGCTAGCAGGATAAAACCAAATGACATGAATTTTACATGTCAAATCTAGTGAAAGGGGTGAATAGGCTCAGTAGGGCAGCTTGATATACCAGGTGTGATGTCTGAGGATTAACAATTCTTTTGTTTTTGGGGTTTTTTCCCCCCCTTCCTTTAGCAGTTGGGGTATAGTTTTAAGCCAAGGAAGAGAAACACTGTTGAGAAATTTGATTTTTTTTTCTTGTGATTTAGGAGAAGAGTGTTCTTTTTTATTTATAGAGCCATATTGTTTAGTCTGACATGTTGTTTAAGCTCTCCTAAATTTTTCATAACCAGGTACCTCTTTTATTTCTCTTTCTCATCAAAGTTACACAGTGTATTGCCTATAGATTCTAGTGAACTGAAATAATCACTAGTTGCTGTAATTCTAGCCAAAGAAACTTGAGGTTTTAATTGACTTCTAATATCTTATCCTGGGCAAATATGGTCTTGGTGGTTCCATTAAGAAATGGGAAATGTTGAAAATAGCTTGAAGACTGGACTTTAAATATTACATTTGTAAAACTTGGTTCAGGAACCACTGATCCAGAGTAACCCTTTAAATTAAAAATTTAAATGCAAATTTGTAATTTCTAAAAAGCGATCATCAAGGAAATAGCTTTTGAAACAATAGGGTGAAAATATCTGGAATTTATAAAACTGCTTGGTTTTGTATAGTACCTTCTTAAATGTAATTTTCTGGTTATTTTTAAAATAAAGGATTGACCATGTTGCAATTATTTTCTGGCTTTCCTTCTTTTGAGTTTCTGTTATCTTTAAAGATAAACCTCTTCTTGGTTAACCTTTCTTGTTAACTGCTCTATGTCTCTGTCGTTCTTCATTCAAGGTTAAATTAGAAAAAATTGAGTAATGTAGAGCATTGCATGTGATGATTCACTACTACAAGTTATAAGGGCCATGCTACTAAGGATGTTATTGGTTTCCTTTGTTTTGTGGTATTTATTAGTCTTTAGAAGCCCCTCTTTAATCCATACTCTCTGTAAGGATGATAGTAATCTCTTTGTATAGGATTATTGCATTCTAAAGGAAAAATAAGCTTGTTACAGTACAACTATGCTGTAGATCAATTCTGATATTATTCATCTCCTTCAGACTTTGTACCCTGACCTCTGTCCCTTGCCCTTACTTATTAGGTTGGTAACTGTTACCTAAAAATCCTGCAGAAAATGACCAGGTGAATTGCCTTGCCCTTTCTGTCTAGACCAAATCTGTCATGAGAAGCTCTGTTCCAATTTGCACATGTTTCCTGATAGAGAAATGCTGAGAATTTGAATATATTTTAGTATCAATCTTGGAGTTCTTGTTTGGTTCTAATCTTAGCCAACCCCGTACAGTCTAGAATTGGATCTGAATCCAATATTTGCGGCCCGAGTGCTAGACACAGACAAGGCTCTCTATAAATGTTTTTTGAATTCACCTGAATCCCTACATTGGCTCAGGATCTTATTATCCATTGAGAAGGAACACTTACTTAGCTAGAACTAACAATCCCCTAATTTGACTGAGTTGCAATATTCTTTACCAAGGGTACACACAAGGTAGACTGACTTCTGAAAGTAAAGAAGCACACAAGTTAACATTCACCTCATAATCATAGCACAATCTGGGTATAGAGATGTGTTGGTGCATATATGAAAAAAAAATCATTTGGTATTTTTTATTTGGTTTTGGGATCAGCTTTTGAATTTGCCTAAACTTGTTAAGAATTTACAAGTTCTATTTGTAGATATCTGGGCCAGAAACCAGAGCCATTTGTATTTGAATACTATTGCTATTCTGTGCACAGCTCAAGGTTCTGGTATTTTCTCTCAAGCATTGCTCTTCTACCCTTCCACCAAAAAATAAAATAAAATTGTTGAATTAGTTGGTTTCTACAGGTATTAAGTCTATAAGGCTCAACAAAGCAGAAGAAATATACATTTATGTATTAAAAGATAAAATAATTTGAGGGCCGGCCCGGTGGCGCACTGGAGAGTGCACCGCTTGGGAGCGTGGTGGCGCTCCCGCCGAGGGTTTGGATCCTATGTGGAGACCGGTTCCCGCTCACTGGCTGAGCGCGGTGCGGGCGCGACACCGAGGGTTGCAATCCCGTTACCGGTCAGTAAAAAAGACAAAAAGGAAAAAAAGATAAAATAATTTGATATGGTTAGAGATTCTGTATAGAAACTCTAGAAAACCAAGGATTTTTTTAAATGGTTTTTTTCTGAATGACTCAGAATTCTTGAGATTTTTTTTTCAAATTGATTCTGTAGTTATATAATAAATAGTGACTAAACTGTTTACTTTTGGTAATATCCATGGATTAACTGTTAGAATTATTTAATGGCCTGAACTCAGGTAAAGCATCAATTTCCAGACTTTCTTCAAATAGTCAATGTGGAATTATCAAAGAGTATATATTTTTTCATCTCAGTGCCAACATTAGCTTGTTTTCTTTTTTCTTTTTTTTTTTTTTAAAGATGACCAGTAAGGGGATCTTAACCCTTGACTTGGAGTTGTCAGCACCACACTTTCTCAAGTGAGCCACGGGCCAGCCCCAGCTTGTTTTCAATATGAATATTTGTTTACTAATCTTTCTTTTTTTTTTTTTTTGTCTTTTGTCTTTTTCCGTGTCCGGCAATGGATCGCAACCCTCAGTGTTGCCCCTGTACCGGACCGGGGACCGGCAACGGGATCGCAACCCTCGGCGCTGCTCCCGTGCCTCACTCAGCCAGTGAGCGGGAACCGGTCTGTATGTGGGATCCGAACCCTCGGGCGGGAGCGCCACCGCGCTTCCCAAGCGGCGCACTATCCAGTGCGCCACCGGGCCGGCCCCTGTTTACTAATCTTTCACTCAAGGAATCTGACTTGTCAAGTAAGAAACTTGATAAATAAGGAATTAATTTGTATGTAAAAGAGCATAAAATTACTAATTTGCTTTAAGAAATTTTTATTCATTAATGATTTTCTATGCAAGAGTGAACTAACAGAAAGTGGAATTTACTAAAAACTTTGTTCAACATATTAGCAAATAATGCCAGTTGTACTTGAACTGATTAGTATCTGATTTATATGTTGCTATTCTCCATTTATTTTAGGTGTGGAAATTAAAACAACACAAATATTTTGACTGGGACTTTGATCAAGCAAGTGCTAAAAAGGTATATTTGTAATATTTATAAACTAAACATCATTATAAGAGAATTTGAACTATTTTCTTTAACCAGGGGTTACTTAAGCCAATCAAAGTAAGGAACAATTAATTCTATCCTTAAATCATAAAGGAAGGCAGAGTCACAGTCATTTCTGTTCCTACATAAAGTATTTACCCACTTCTTTCCCCTCCTTCCTGAAAGCCTTGGTTCCTCTTCTACATTTTTCTCTAGTCTTCAAGATACCAAAATTAATGATCTCCATTTGGTTTTCTGGGACATAGGGCAAAAACATGTGATTTTAAATCTACTTAATCAGAAACTATCAGAATGTCTATGAGTTCTGCAGTTGGAAATAAACCCTACAGCACCCTTAACCAGGAGAATCTTTCTGTTAAGAAAGGTTATCTTTTCAAGTGAGAGTACAGCTCCAGGAGTAAAAGCTCCTGAAGAAATGAGGGAGAGAAGCAAGAAGATTCTAGCTTTTCCAGACAAAATTGTGTAGCTTGGGCAGACAGTCACTGACATAACAGTCTGATCACACTTGTATCTACTAACTCATCTAGATATAACTTTCAGTCATTATATTTCTTTGGAACAAACATTTTCCCATTTGTTTTGTCCAGAGATACCTACTTAGTTGCTTACTTTTTCCTGCTGGGAGTAATTATGCTTTGATATTTCCACAATTTTTAGAAGAATACAACCCGTAATCTTGTGTTTTGTTTGCTTGATTATGTGTGAGTTCATTTATGATCAGTCTTGAACTTATATTAGATACTTACTTTGAGATATGATTAAATATTTAACCATTACTGGTTAAAGTATTTTATTTGTGTTTTTTTTTTTTTTTTTTTTTAAACTGCTAAGTGCCTCACTCTTAAGAATCCTTCAGTAAACATTTATTAAATTAAATTGAGAGCCTCCTGTCCTTGCCCTCAAGGAACATGGTTGGAGGAGAAATTAGAAAACATGCGTGATAAGTTAAGCAACAGTAGAAGATTTTTTATTTATTTATTTATTTATTTATTTATTTATCTTTTTTTTTTTTTTAAAGATGACCGGTAAGGGGATCTTAACCCTTGACTTGGTGTTGTCAGCACCACGCTCAGCCAGTGAGCGAACCGGCCATCCCTATGTGGGATCCGAACCCGGGGCCTTGGTGTTATCAGCACCGCACTCTACCGAGTGAGCCACGGGCCGGCCCTACAGTATTTTATTTGTATAAAATGTGAAGGCAAAAGCTAACATATTACATCTGGAAGCCCAAATGATACACTTTGAAATGCATCTCACATTTCTAAGATGCCCCTTGCAGATCATTTACCCTGTCAGAAATAGGAAGAGTTTATTTTATATTTGTTACTGTTGTGGATACTGGTTAATGAGAGAGTTCTGAGAAAGTCCAGAGAAAGTGAACATGTCCAAAAAGCTAGGAGGCAGCAGACCAAAACTGCTTGGAAGGATCTATGAAATTTATGAGATAGTCTTTCTTACATACAAAGCAGTAAACAAGTATCTTGTTGCTGTTGAATAATAGCAAGTGATTTTATGGGTGTTCTAATCCAGGATTTTCAGTTTTTCACTGGGTAAAAGCAGTGGAAAGGAAGACTTCTTTTGTCAGTCAACAAATCAAGGAAACAACTATGAGATTAAGAGGCAGAAAATAGCATAAAAAGACAGATTCTTACTTAACTCCTACAAAGTTTTAATTAGCTTTATATTAATACTTACTCAATATGCTATCCCCAAATTTCTCTAACAAATACTAGATACAGTAAGATCACTGGACATAGAAAGCAGAGTATCCTTTCTAATATGTTTTCCTACTCGTCTGTTTTAGCCAAAGAGAAATACTTAGTTCTTACACTATTTTGTTTTGCATTCTAAACACATTTTCATTTAAACATTAAGAAAATTAAAATGTATGGAAGCAGATGTCTCAAGATTTTTGTTAACACTAGTAATTATATCACTAATCAGAGTTAATTGTAACTCTGCTTTTGTAAATTTTTTTCATCTGAAAGGCAATAAGAATTTAAATTAGATTAGCTGATATGAAGAATAAATTTGTGATTTGGGAAGCTGACTTGTGGCTAATTCAACCATAATTTGAATTTAGATTAGTAAAACATTAATATTAAAATTTGAGTTATATTTCATGCCACCACAGTCTGTTTATTAATTGAAATGTTCCCTTTTTTTTATCATTTGTGATATTACATGCTTTTAACTTTTTGAAGTTTCAGCAACAGCAAAAAATTGACATTCAGGAACAATAGCGATCTGTCTTGCTCTGGGGGATAGATTTCTGTGTATAGAACTTGTTATCGAGATAACTTCAGATTAAAAGCATATTTGATACATGTGCTACTGCCCCTGTATGGGAATTTGGAATTTGGAAGTGATTCTATATATTATAAGTGGATTTAAAATTTTTAACCTATGTGTGTGTGTGCATGTACATGCAGACTTGTACACACATGCATGGACAACCATAACCCAGTGAGGCAAACATGAATTATCTAAGTAATTAGAAAAATCTTAAAAGAGATGGGAAGGAACTCTTTTTTCAGTTACTGATAATAAATTTTAAAACTAATAAAAAAAATTTTAAACTCATACGTTTTTATTCCTTTAGGTTTTAAAATTAACAAAATTAAGTAGAGATTTTATTTTTTCTCAGGCAAATCTGTTACCTAAAATCTCCAAAGCATAATTAGATTACAGTTTAAAATTAAGCTTCCTTGGGCCATAACATACAGGTAGACAAAATATTCCCTCAATATTAACTAATTTTAGTAACTAAATTTGTGGTAGTTACTTTGTTGCCATTTACTCCAAAAACCAGCCATTAGCAAACATTCTCTTAGGTTTATTTTTACTTTTGTGTGTGTTCATTTAAATAGGCCTTCTATGTGATCTTCCATTGTCATAACTGTTTCATTATATCACAAACCTTTGTTACGTATCTAGGAAATAAATTGCATATATATTTGTATATTTGGAATTTTATGTTTTTGTTTTTGGTTTTAGGTTTTGTTTTGTTTTTTAACTTAGTCACTCTTTGACTTACTTTGTAAAATAGTTCCTGCCCATTTGGAAAAATCTATCTGAATCCTGTGTATAAAGTCCTAAGGCTGGGCAGGCCCGGTGGCGCACTGCTACAGTGCGCCGCTTGGGAGCGCGGTGGCGCTCCCGCCGAGGGTTCGGATCCCACATACAGACCGGCCGCTCACTGGCTGAGCGAGGTGCGGGTGCAACACCGAGGGTTGCGATCCCATTGCCGGTCCCGGTCCGGTACGGGCGCGACACTGAGGGTTGCGATCCGTTGCCGGACACGAAAAAAAGACAAAAAGGAAAAAAAAAAAAGTCCTAAGGCTGTAAACCAACTTTTTCATTAGTTGTAATACCAACCTCATAGAGTTGTTAGTATTAAATTAGCTAAATCATATGAAGACTTTAGAAAAGGCCTGGCACGTGGTAAGCACGGAAAAAAAAAAAAAGATTAGTTTTGTTATTCTGTTTAATTTCTTATTTGTATGGTAAGTACAGCCTCTGTGGTTTCATTAAACTAGTTGATACATGGTTAGTACACAGATTTGGCTTCTAATAGTTCCTAAAGCCTTACCTGGTAGATTTCCAAGAACTTCCTCAGTTTTTGCCAAGGTTTCTTAGAGGTGGCCAAAGAACATTATATGTTTCTTTAGTCATTTTAGGATGTTTTAGATATCAGCATACTGTCTCTGAATCCCCACCTAGTGATCTCGGATAAAAAGGGCTTGAATTTTTTCTGACTTTACCTGCACAATTGGGGAGTGGACAGAAGAATGGAAGAGAAAAGATTCTGTACAGAATGCATTTAGGTATCCTTCAGATGTTATGGCTAAGTACTTTTCCCAGAACAATCAGAATAGCCTGGCGTACATCTGCCTGGGGAAAATCCTATTACCTAGACTTCAGGAAGGTAGTGCTAATTTATATGAAGAGGTAAAAAAAAAGGAAAAAAAAAAAAAAAAGCACTTAATAGAAGTTTAAGGGGAACTATGCTGTCTATACCAGTATGGTATATTGTCTATGCTACCTAATACAGTATTATTATTTATCTTTTTGTAAATATGCTTTGTCACAAGTATATTTTTTAAAAACTCTAATAGCAATATCTCACATCTCTGTAAACTCTAGACCTAGCACATAACAAACACTTGATGATGAGGGTGATGGAAGTGACAAAATTAAGTAAATTCAGTGAGGAACTCATGGAAGTATCTAGTGAGTACTGGAACTAGGATATCTCGGGCAGTAGAGTGATTGAGAAAAGAGGATAAAGATAATAAATGAGAATATGAAAAAGAGGAGAATATATAAAGAATGAATTGCTTCCTCATTTTGATGTTACATATTTTCTTTCCCTTTGTGTCACTCAAGGACTTTAAAAATGAGGTACAATTTAATGTGACAAAGGAATACAAAATACAGTCTTAAATTAAGATTGTTAACTCTCAAGTCCCAGTTTTTTTTTTTGTTGCTTGTGAATGTAGGATGGCATCTTGTTTTTTGGATTATCTCTGATGTCCTTTAGCTGTCTTCTTTTTGCTGCCTTACTTAGGCCTGAATGTCTGACTGTTGAAATATTTCAGGAAGAAGTTGGGACTTTGAGAAGGGATTGTGTATGAGATTCAGAGGGTATGGAAATAGATGGGAGTTACTCTGAGTGCCCCTTAAACTAATTACTAATACGTTTTAGATCAGGTATCAACATCAACTCCTGGTGATGTGGAAAGAGTAGGAATAGAAGAACTCCCTTAAAATTAACATTAAAGAGAATTGATGGCTATAGCCCAGTGCCTCAATCCATGAGTTACTTATTCACAATAATTCTGAGGGGAGTTGGGGGATGTTTCTTATTAGTAAAAGGGAGCAGGGCCTAGGTAACATGCATTTAAAATTTTTTAAAACGAAGTACTGTAATGTACTTTGTTTTAAAACAAAATATCTGTAATGGAAATTTGGGGGGAAATAGAGAAAGTAAACAAATTACTTAACATTTTTGCATTTGCACCTCCTATTTTCTATCCCTAGATGACTGATATATACATTTTTCTATTAGCATGTTTTGTGATCTGCTTTTTCATTTACTATCTGGTTAATACTTCCCCGTGTCATTAAATAGTCTATATATAATTTTTGGTGGCTGTGTAGACTGTGTTCCATCCTGAAGATAAACTGGTTTAACTGATCCCCTGTTGCAGCGTGTTTAGGTTGTTTTATGTATTTTCTATTAATATAATATTGAACATTTCCGTAGATAAATCTTTCTACATATTCCCTATTATTTCCTTAGGAGAGATTGCTAGAAAGGGACTTGCTGGTCAAACAATGTACATATTTTTAGAGGCTGTTGAGAGATATAGCTAATGTCCTCTCTAGCAGTGCTGTATTAAGATAACTATTTATCTGACTGTAATCAATTCTGTTTCTTTAACCCAGTTTGACTTAACTCTACAGTCAGTAGTATGAAACCCAGCTGTGTAAAAGGGGAATTGGAAGGTTATTAGTAATTCGCAAAGTACATAGTTTTCTTTTCAGCTGGAGAGCTCAAAGAGTACTATTGCAAATTAGCCCTAATGTTCTAATTGTGTAAATGCCAATTTTTGTTTTATCAGTTTTTGTTAAAATGAGATAGCGCTCTATACCCTATATGAAATGTAGTAATTGTGTGTTTTGTTGTAGTGTTTACATCAAAATGAAAATATATAATTTGAATATGGAATTTTTTACATATTGAAGTGTTTTCATTTTTTTCACTTTTAGCCACATAAAGAAAATCACCAACAGTCATTTCTCAGCAATTATATAGTCAACTGATGTAACAATGGTACTAATATTGGGACGCAGACTAAACAGAGAGGATCTCGGGGTGCGTGATTCCCCAGCAACTAAGCGTAAAGTTTTTGAAATGGACCCTAAATCTCTGACAGGTCATGAGTTTTTTGACTTCTCTTCAGGATCATCCCATGCTGAAAACATACTCCAGATATTTAATGAATTCCGAGATAGCCGCTTATTCACAGATGTGATCATTTGTGTGGAAGGAAAAGAATTTCCTTGCCATAGAGCTGTTCTCTCAGCCTGTAGTAGCTACTTTAGAGCTATGTTTTGTAATGACCACAGGGAGAGTCGAGAAATGTTGGTTGAGATCAATGGTATTTTAGCTGAAGCTATGGAATGTTTTTTGCAGTATGTTTATACTGGAAAGGTGAAGATCACTACAGAGAATGTACAATATCTCTTTGAAACATCAAGCCTCTTTCAGATTAGTGTTCTCCGTGATGCATGTGCCAAGTTCTTGGAGGAACAACTTGATCCTTGTAATTGCTTAGGAATCCAGCGCTTTGCTGACACCCATTCACTTAAAACACTCTTCACAAAATGCAAAAATTTTGCATTACAGACTTTTGAGGATGTGTCCCAGCATGAAGAATTTCTGGAGCTTGACAAAGATGAACTTATTGATTATATTTGTAGCGATGAACTTGTCATTGGTAAAGAGGAAATGGTTTTTGAAGCCGTCATGCGTTGGGTCTATCGTGCTGTTGATCTGAGAAGACCATTGTTACATGAGCTCCTGACACATGTAAGACTTCCTCTGTTGCATCCCAACTACTTTGTTCAAACAGTTGAGGTGGACCAATTGATTCAGAATTCTCCTGAGTGTTATCAGTTGTTGCATGAAGCAAGACGGTACCACATACTTGGGAATGAAATGATGTCCCCAAGAACCAGGCCACGCAGGTGAGAAGACTGTTTACAAATGTAGTTAACAAAAGTTTTTGTTTTTAAAATATTTTAAACTTCCTGAATGCAATCTCAGAGTGTATAGTCTACATGTGGCTTTATTTAAGATTTATGTTGGATTACATAAACCATTAGAACGTCTCTCCTGCTGAAGACTAGACTCAGCAACAGCATTTGCATTTTTATTGTTGTTCTGAGTTATCAGAGGGTGTCGTGAAGGGTCTTTGCAACTGTGCGTGCCTCAACATATTTCTGCTAATTTCTCTTATTAACCTTTGTAGGGCCCCAAACCATTCCACTTTTCTTTCCATGAGGTATTTGGATACAGAGTTGCTACAGACTTTAGTAGGCTCTCTTGGGCTGCCTCTACTTATAAAAAACAGTTTGCACATCCACAGACCTACCTTTTTCCTTAACAGGGGACGTGAAATATAGAGGTGAAGTAAGTAAGCTGGAACACATACTGAGTGAATTCTCAGATGTAAAACCAAGGCCTCAAATCTTTTTTAATTGCCACAGTTACTATATTTAATGTCAATTTCAATTTTTAAATCTTTTTTCTGATTATGAAAATTACATCATCATTATAGAAAATTTGGAAAAACTTATGTTTAGGGGGTGGAATTAAGTATTGTACTATATTTGTATCTTCTTACAATATGTTATATCTGCAAAATGCCTATAGATTTTAATTCATAAGCTATAGAAAAATAATGTCCATACCGTAATAATGGAAGGAATACTATTTAGTTTGATTTTGAGTATCATCGTTTTGGAATGTGATTAAATTTCAGCATATTGTGAGATAACTTGTTTTTAAAATCTACATTCATCTGGATATAGCAAGATTTAATCTGTTTTTTCATATGTAAAATGAGAATTATGATAAATAGTGTTTACTTCACAGGTTGTACCATTGAAACTATGAAATACAATAATCTTTAGGTACCCAGCATAAAACTTGGCACATAGAAAGTGCTTAATAATTATTAACTATTATTATTTATATAGTATAATGTAGTCCTGACTCACTTTAAGAAAACTCCAGTACTTGAAAGTCTGAACTTTTATAAATCAGATATTACCAAAATCAAATATTACCAAAATATTGGGTAAATGTTATTACTAAAAATTGACATATTTTTTGTATTAGGATAAGAGTGCATTTTTTTCTTCAAAGTTAGCTGACTTTAGTTAAAAGTAATTGCTTTAAAAGAAAGAAGTATATAAAACATTTTATTCCTAGTCTTTTAACAAAGGACAGAAAACATACAATTTTATTTTATAAATATACCGATGATTTATTTATTTATTTATTTATTTATTTTTTACCGGTAAGGGGATCGCAACCCTTGGCATGGTGTGGTCAGCACCACACTCAGCCAGTGAGCGCACCAGCCATCCCTATACAGGATCTGAATCCATGGCCTCAGTGCTACCAACGCCGCACTCTCCCGAGTGAGCCACGGGGCTGGCCCTCACCAATGATTTTTTTTAAGTGGTTTTTTTTTTTTTTTTTTAAGACTGTTAAGACACTTGTACTGAGCTTAAGAATGTGGAAAGACCAAGGTTCCTATATATATATTCATTAAGAAAGCTAAACATCCTCAGGGTTGTGTTATTATTAGCTCTTCCAGAACTTTCTGGACACACAGTATCCATCCAAAGAAAAAATCACTAATTTTTTCAAGCAGAATTCCCTTGTAGCAAACAGAATGGTCTGGGGGTCAAATGTGGCTAATAATACCCGTCCTGCAAATCTCATAGGATTAGAGAAGGGACCAAGGATTATATGTTGTAAAATCAACATGTCATTTATTATTAATATTTATAAAGATATGACCTGATGAAATCAGATTGCAGCCTTATGGTTCCATCACCCCTTTAAAGAGATAATTTTCCTAATTCATGTAATTATTTGATTTCCAAAAAAGTATTTTACATCCAATTTTTAAGGGAATTGATCCATTTCATACAGTGAAACACATCTACCTATAAGATTGCAATATTACCTCTCTTTAGGAGACATATAGGAAAAAATGCAAACTTTAATTATATAGAATTTACAGACTATTGTAAATATAATAGCAGATATTTATTTTATGTGGGTATTACATGAGGAATGTAAAGAGGAATCCTCTATTTTACAACTCTGCCATCACCTTCTATCCCTTACATTCTGTCTTTCACTTATCTGTTAACTGCATGTTAGCATTAGTTACTAGGAATTTCATTATCTGAACAATGTGTATTATTTGTACAGGTTCTCATCTTTCTGAGAAACTCCAATCTTCTTTGAAAGAGGAGTGATGTCTTCACTTCTTCAACCACATTTTCCTCCTCTGACTTCTGCTCCAGTCACTCTACTGAAACTCCTCTCGATCAGGTCATCACTGACCTTCTGTTTTATTATTTGCCAGTCTTTATCCAGCTTGAGCTCTCTTTAGAATTTGACATTACTAATTGCTTGAAATCCATCTTGAAACTCTCTCCTCCGTTGGCTTCTGGAATATCATTCTACTCATGGTTGTCCTATTTTTCCAGCTGCTCTTTATCAATTTGATAGTTCTTACTCCTGTATTTAACCTTTGAAATGTTGATTGTCTGCTTGGTTCACATATCCTTGTCTTGCCTTACTTTCCTAGGTGATCTCATCTCATCTATTCTCATGGTTTTAATTACCATATATGGTATTGACTACCAAACCTTTATCTCCAGCCCAGACTTTTCTCTTTTATTTGTTCATTCATTTCCTTTTTTATTTTATATATTTCCTTTACAATTTAAATATATATATATATATTTGTTCCTTGATTGTGAGTATTTTAGAAACGATAGACAAAGTAACATTATCACACTTAAAAGTTAATGGTAAAAATTCATATTATGAAATACCCAATTCATATTCAAATTTCCTATCTTTTCCAAACTGTTCTTTCGTGAACCTGGATCCAATCCAGGATCACTCATTACATCTAGGTATTTCCATGAAATCTCTTTTATTCCAAAACACTTTCTTTTTCATAATTCTGACTTGTTGATGGGAAAGTTGTCCAGAAAGATATTCCACCTTCTGGATTTGTCTGGTTGCTTCCTTATGGTGTCATTTAGCTGCATTTAGCTGGAAATTGGTTCTACAAGCTTCAGCTTGATGGATACAAGTTAAAAATGTGTGGCTAGAGTTCATCTTACATAATGTACAAGTTATATCGCATAACAGTAGCAGACACAGTGTATCTGGTTGTCCCACCATTAGTGATGAAAATATTAACTCTAGATTTAGGGTAGTGACAGTCTGATCTCTCTACTGCACAGTTAATTTTTACTCCCCACATTAGCCAGTATTTCTTTATTGTTTATTCTGTGCCAATTCTCTAGAGCTCAACCTATACTGAATAGTCTGCCTACATACCCACCTGCCTCTTAGGTGTCAGAGAAATCCCCAAAACGCATTATATTAAAAACAGAGTATAATGGTAGTTTCCTAGAAAGAGAATATAGGCCAACCTAAGAGCACAAATGCTTTGATAATCTGCTCTGCCAGTTATAAGCCTTTGGGTGCATGGAGAAAAATAGCGATACTAGTCACAGAAGGAGTAAAGCTTAGGAACAATGGTTATCTTTCTATTTATATATTATGCAACTATAATCTTTATAATAATTCTGTTTTTAATAAACACCCAGTGCAAGTATCATGATGTGTTAGAATATCGGCTTCAGAATCAGAGGGGCCTGGGAAGTCGGGAGGAAAAAAAAAAAATCAGACAGGCTGTGAAATCTGACTATACACAACTTTAACTTTTCTACGTATCAGTTTCTTCATCTGTAAGGTAAGCATAAAACCACCTACTTGTAAGACTGTTGTGAGGAGTAGAAATACCACATGAAAAATTCATAACCTAGGGCCGGCCCGGTGGCGCACTGGATAGTGCGCCGCTTGGGAAGTGCGGCGGCGCTCCCGCCTGAGGGTTCGGATCCCACATACAGACTGGTTCCCGCTCACTGGCTGAGCGAGGCGCGGGAGCAACAGGTGCGCCGCTTGGGAAATGCGGCGGCGCTCCCGCCTGAGGGTTCGGATCCCACATACAGACTGGTTCCCGCTCACTGGCTGAGCGAGGCGCGGGAGCAACACTGAGGGTTGCGATCCCGTTGCCGGTCCCCCGTCCAGTACGGGGGCAACACTGAGGGTTGTGATCCGTTGCCGGACACGGAAAAAGACAAAAGACAAAAAAAAAAAAGAAAAAGAAAAAGAAAAATTCATAACCTAGTATTTTCACAAAAATTTTTAATAAATATTGTTGCTGGTTTCATGAGGAAAATAATCATAATACATTTTAAATTTATGCTGTACTTTTGTAAAATAGGAAATGTGGTTTAAGAGACAGAAATGCTTGCTGGTTTATTTTAAGCATATATTTTTCTAAATTAATAGTAAGCTATTGCATCTGTTCCAATATATTAGTTTTTTCAAAGTTTGCCTTATAATTGTTCTAATTTAAGATCTATACTCATTACAGAAAGATATTAACTTCCAATCTATCATTCCATAATAATAATAGGAAACACTTACATTCCAGGAACTATTCTATGTACTGTTATATATATTAACTCATTTAATGCTCAGAACATCTCTGCCAGTTACTACTATTATATTATGTCCACTTTACAAATGAGCAAACTGAGGCACATAGAAGTAAGTTGTTCAAGGTGACATAGTTTAGTAAGTGGTAGAGAAGGGATTCAAAACCTAGGTGTCCTGCCTCCAGAGTTCATGCTCCTAACTAGTATGCATACTGCCTCTTACTTTAGTACCTTTTGTATATTAATATTTAAAAGAGATATTTTGCAAAACAATTTCACTGTATAGGTCTGCACTAAATACTCTACTTTTATTCAGTGCACTTAACAGTCCTAATTTCCTCTCTTTCCTACTCTCTTCCCTTGGCCCACTCCCAAAGTCCCCAACATAGTTTGGAAACTTGCTTCCAAGTCAAAAGTTTAATATTGATGTGGAAAACGTTTGAGAGAGGAAAAGTTAATATTAACACTTATATACATGATTAGACTCAGGAATACTTTTGAACTCTATAGAGAATCATGTGGTAACCACCTTAAACAGGGCTTAAGTTTTGTCTAATAAATATTTGACTTGCCTCCATGTGCCATTCCTGCATGCTAAGTGCTACACTTAAAAACCTTTTCATCTGGAGAAAAGTAACTTCTCTGCTTGTGATGGGCTTCTCTGCCCCAACCTTGTCCCAATTCATGAATCTCACCTGTGGTATTCACTCTACTGTCCCTGACTCTGATGTTTCACATTCCTGACCATCGTTAGACAGTCTGATTCTGACCTCTAATACACGTAATTTCCATATCTTGCCCCTGCTCTACCCCAAATATTGATTTCTGTATTTTCCATTCCAGCCTGAACATCAGACTTATAAATTCCTGAGTGCTTGGTAGTGTGGTTCTGATATTGTTGATTTTGCATCATATCTTGATCCAGGTTGTCCCTACAATAATGGTTCCCTGGAGTCATCTCCCCAGATAAATGCTAATTTTCCATTTTGATAGGACTGGAATGCCTACAAAATGAGATTCCTAAGTATCAACATGGATGGCATTAAACTGAACAAGTGTCTTCCAGTGTATTGACCATACATGGTAAACTATTCATATCCATGAAAAAAATTGATGCCTTTTGCCATGCTCCATTGAGCAATAGATGTAACTAAGACTTAATAAGTTCATCATTTTGACGCTGGAATCAGCAGTTAATTAATTACTTGTCTCTTCTAATATTTTCCAATATCTCTTATCTAATAATCAGTTACTATATAATGAATACAGGAACCTAATTGCTATAATGAGGACAAAGCTGAAATTCCCATTGGAAACCAAGAAAAGACTGAGGGAGTTATAAATATATTTTTTCTTAAGAAATAGTGTTTTATGATTATTTAATAAGTCCCTTATTCCTTATTTTATGATAAAACTAAGGCACAGTGAAGTGAACTGATTTGCTCTTGGTCACAAAGCTAGAAAGTAGCAGGGCTAGGGCTAGATAGAATTCACTGTTCTGAATTTCTCTTCCGGTCCTTCTTAAGAATATTCCACTGTATCATAGGATTCATGGCTCACCATTTTTATATATGTTAATCCATTGTTATTTTTAACTCAAACGTTTTTACATAAAGAGTATACAATGTAAGTCTCCCTCTGCCTGACCCTGGAGAGAAGAACCCTTGGTTCTCCTCCCCAAATGATACCTGTGTAACCAGTTTTTTGAACTTCTTTTAGAAATATTCTTTGCAGGGGCCGGCCCGGTGGCGCACTGCTACAGTGCGCCGCTTGGGAGCAAGGCGGCGCTCCCGCCGAGGGTTCGGATCCCACATACAGACCGGTTCCCGCTCACTGGCTGAGCGAGGTGTGGGCGCAGCGCCGAGGGTTGCGATCCCGTTGCCGGTCCCGGTCCGGTATGGGCGTGACACTGAGGGTTGCAATCCGTTGCCGGACACGAAAAAAGACAAAAAGGAAAAAAAAAAAAGAAATATTCTTTGCATAGGTGTGTGTGTGTGTGTGTGTGTGTGTGTGTGTACACATAGCTCCCTATTTTTCTATATAGATGGTAGGGTATTATACTCACAGTTCTGCATCTTGCTTCAACTACTTAAAAGTATCTTGGGAATTGTTCTATATCATCACATACTGGTCCTTTTTATTATTATTATGATGATGGAAAATTCTAAATGTATTCTTTTTTAAGAGCTGTATAGTATCCCATTTATGGATATACTATAATTTATTTAATCCATCTCTTAATGATGGATATTTAGTTGTTTCTAGTATTTTTTTATTTTTGGCCATTGCAAACAATGCTCAGTGAATATTCATGTACATATGATTTGCATACATACCCTGCTAAATTATAACATGAATTACTACAAGTGGAATTGCTCAGTCATAGGATATGTGTATTTTAAATTTTGTAGGTATTGTAAAAATTGCCTTCCAACTTATACTTCAACTAAAAACATGAAAGTGCCTATTTTTGCACTCCTTTGCCAACAGGTTTGTTTACATTAGTTTTGTAAATCCTTGCTACTCTGGAAAGTGAAAAGGGTATCTCATAATTTTAATTTGCATTTCTTTTTTTTAATGTATAAGATTGAGGATCTTTTCCTGAGTTTGAAAGGCCCTTATAGGTTGTTGGGTTTTTCTGCAATCCGTTGAACTCTAATGTACCTGATTGCAAATAATAGAAACCTGCTCACCAGTTCAAGTATAAAAGGGAAATTTATTGGGCCGGCCCGGTGGCTCACTCGGGAGAGTGCGGTGCTGATAACACCAAGGCCCCGGGTTCGGATCCCATATAGGGATGGCCGGTTCGCTCACTGGCTGAGCGTGGTGCTGACAACACCAAGCCAAGGGTTAAGATCCCCTTACCGGTCATCTTTTTTTTTAAAAAAAAAAGGGAAATTTATTAACAAGATACAGGGGTCAGTGTGTCGTAGAACCTAATGGCAAAATTTTAGCAGGACCTCAAAGAAGACTAGAATAAACAACTGAAAAGCCATTAGAAACGAAGCTGTGCCCTATCACTACCTCTTGCCTCTGCTTTTCTCTGCATGTCTGCATCATTCTCTCTCATTAGTCTGCCTGAATATGGCCACTCATGGACTTTGGGTTTTTATACATTACAAGTTCAGGCACTCAGAGACTGAATCTCTCCTTCTCTTCGTGAGAGATAATCTCTGATTCAACCAGACAACCTTCTCTGGACATTTACCTATGGCCATGGGAGCAGGATAATGTAGCAGAATGGTAATAACTGAAAAAACCCCATCCCATGCTAGTTTGAGCAGATGTCCAGAAGTGGCAATTAATAGTAAAGTGTGATTTTTTTTTTCTTTTGATCTTTCCTAAGTTGGGGAGGGTGAGGGTGGAGTGACTTATGTTAGTTAGAGAAAATTTAGAGAGTGAGATAAGCAAAAATTATCACTCATATTCTCATCAGCAAGAAGTAACACTGTTTACATTTGGCTTTATGAAATTATTATTTCATTTACAGGGTTGTAATCCATTTGTCTGTTTTTATCACTTAATATGTGGTAAATGTATTTCTATGACATTAAATCTATTACAGTATACTATAAGCTTCCCTCCACACACATTTAAACTGTTTTCTGATTTTTTAACCACTAAGATGAACATCTTTGTGGCTAAATATTTAAGCACATCTATGATTAGTTCCTGATGATAAATTCTTAGATAATTGCTGATTTTGAAAAGTAAATTATTTTGAGTCTTTTGATCAGTACAGCTATTTCCTTACAGAAGCCATTCTGTCTATTGCAGTTTCAGGTGTAAAACCTCAACACACAAGTTGATAGTGTGTCTTCACCAAGTTTAGAAAGCTCTAAGGCTTTCTGGGTAGTGTAAGTATCTAAAGGGGTTGTTTATATTGATGAATTCACCGTGATCCAGTGATTCCTCTTCACTCAGAAACTGTTTTCTTTTTATGCAGTAAGAATAGATGAAACAATCAGGGGCAGATTTAATATTAACTATGAGAGACTGATTAACTTACTTATCTTCTAGTTAATGTATATTTATTTGCATAAAGAAATGGAACTGTCAGGCAGACTAGATATTTTAAGTCAATCTAGCCAGCTTATTTTCTTACTATGAATATGTCACTACAAGGGAAGCCAAAGTATTCAAAGCCTATTTGGCAAGCATGGAATCCAAACAGAGCAATTTAGTAGCTCTTTAGAATTGGAGTCCTCTCAGCTAGTATATCTTGAGGATGTCTCACCCACCATAAAGATATTTTTACCAAAGAACCACCATGTTCAAGTTAGCTTAGCTAAGATTCTCTCTCCCTGTAACAATAACTCGAATGGGCACAATTAATTATTATTTACTCTTTCATTCTTCTGATATAGTTCTTTCTTTAGATAGGTTAATACATTGACTTTTGGTCATTGTCATATCTTAAAGACTAGAGAACCATTCTGTCTCTTTAAGGCTTAAAGTCTCATATCTCTATTTTAGTCCATTATTTTGGTTTGATGGCTTAATTTTAAGATATTTTTGAGTTTTGGAATGGTTAATAGACTATCACTAACATCTCTCCCTCCTCTTCCTTTCCAATCACGCTCAAAGTTCTCACCTTTAACTACATGCAAACACAATTCCTTTCCTTTTATGCATTTCTTAAAATATCTTCAGTTATTTGTATTAGCCAGGATCACCTTTCAACCCATTTTGTTGATGAGAGTTAGTATGGCAGTTCACCTGTCTCTGGCATATTTGGCATTAATTTTAAATAGGTCTGTTATTTCAGCAAGCAATTCCTTTATTTCACCTTTTAAGATGCTTAACTGAATCTGGTAATTATTACATGTTTGTTAATTTGGTTTAGAATATCCTGTGGATTTATAATTATTTTATCTTTCACATATATCAAAGAATGTGACCTTTCAATTTGATCTTCCCTCAACCTTATGTTAAATCTCTCAAATTCATGTTAAAAGGTGATTTTTAAAAACATATTACCATTGTAAAAAGGATAATTTGGTTGTCATGTTTTCCTAGGAACAAGTAGTAAAACAGTACTAGAGAAGCAAATATTTGTTATTTTATCATAGCAGAAAATCAGGATTTGTACTTTAATGAATTAATGAAACAGCTTCAGATGTAAAGCCTCACTACACAAGTAACATTCATTCTGAAAATAAATTGCATGGGTATCCAGAGTTGTATTCATCCTATACTGTCATGTTGACTACTTACTGCCTTTTCTTGGTAGTTGCCATTATTGGTTGGAGTAACCTATCGCCCTTAAAGCAGTCAGCTCTCTATCTGACCTCTTTGTTTATCCAGTCTCAAGAAATAACTGTTTCACTGGGTTAAAACCAGACTTTGGGGCCGGCTCGTGGCTCACTTGGGAGAGTGCAGTGCTGATAACACCAAGGCCCCGGGTTCGGATCCGATAAAGGGTTGGACGGATCGCTCACTGGGTGAGCGTGGTGCTGACAACACCAAGTCAAGGGTTAAGATCCCCTTCCCGGTCATTTTTTAAAAAAAAAAAAAAATTAAAATAAAAATAGTCCTTAGGGCCCCCATTCCCCCGGGGGGGGGGGGGTGCTGACAACCCCAAGTAAGGGGTAAAAACCCCCTTCCGGGTCTTTTTTTAAAAAAAAAAAAAAATTAAAATAAAAATAGTCCTTAGGGCCCCCATTCCCCCGGGGGGGGGGGGGTGCGGAAAACCCCAAGTCAAGGGTTAAGATCCCCTTACCGGTCATCTTTTAAAAAAAAAAAAAAAAAAAACCAGACTTCGATCTAATTAGGCTAAAAGCCATTTGTTTGCAAATAGGACCTTCAATACGGGCAAAACTGCTAGCTTGCTAATCCTTTCAGATAAACACATGTTCCAGTAGACACTGAAGTGATCTTTTATTTAGTGGAACTGCTGCTTTACCCATTAGATTTTCGTGCTGTTTTCCTGTTCCAAGGTACAAAAACAGACATTATATGTTATTGGGTTAAGAAGTCTTTAAAAAGGCAAACAAGTTCAAGCAAAGGGAAAGTATAAAACAGGTAAAATGCTGTGAGGAGAGTATATTAGTCAGTTTTCTGTTGCTTATAACAATACCTAAAACTGGGTAATGTATGGCCGGCCCGGTGGCGCACTGGAGAGTGTGCCGCTTGGGAGCGCAGTGGCGCTCCCGCCGATGGTTCGGATCCCCTGTGGAGACCAGTTCCCGCTCACTGGCTGAGCGCGGTGCGGGCGCAACACCAAGGGGTGCGATCCCGTTGCCGGTCCCCGGTGCGGGCGTGACACCGAGGGTTGCGATCCTGTTACTGGTCAGTAAAAAAAAAAGACAAAAAGGAAAAAACAAAACAAAAAAAAAAAAAACTGGGTAATGTATGAAGACAACGAAATTTATTTCTTACAGTTTTGGAGGCTGGGAATTCCAAGGTCCAGGGAACACATCTGGTGAGGGCCTTCTTCTGGGTGGTGACCCTCTACAGCAATGCAGGGTATCATATAGCAAGAGAATAGCCTGAGCAAGAATGCTAACCTTCTCACTTGCTCTCCTTATGCCCACCCATGATAACTGATTTCTTCATGAATGGATTAATCCACTTATGAGGGTACAATCCTTATGATCCAAACACCTCTTGAAGTCCTCCCTTCAAGTACCATAATTAGATTTCCCACCCTCTTAACACTGTTACAGTGGAGATCAAGTTTCCAGTACATGAACTTTTGGCGGACACATTTGACCCATACAAGAAAGTATAAAACAAAATGCTATATCATTATTACTCTGTGTTTTATATTAAAACAATTAGAAGTGATTTAACTCCAATGTTCAGCAGGGTTTTTTTGATCGATCAATAAATAAGGACTGTCACATGGTTTTGTCTTAGAGGTATTTTAAGTGTGATTTTAGAAAATGATACTTCTATGGAAAGAATGATAAATGAGTCAGTAGCTGTCCTACTAAAGTATCTGGTGCTGTACTCTCTTTTTAAAAAATATTTTTGTTTTGGAATTATTTAGAAAATAGTATTACTGATAACATTTGAGTTCTTCTGTTAATATTTTACTACATACTAGGTTCGGGTTCCTAGAAGTAATTTTTGTTACATGTATGAACAAAATTCTTTTTTATAATGTGTATTTCTGATTCTATAATAGAAAAAGTATGAATGGCATGGAATAGGTGAATAATTAACTTTGTTGAAATAGCTCTGAGTAAATATAGCTAGAATAGAGGAGCTCCGTTAAGAGAGATACCAATATCACTTATTATGGTTTTTTTTTCTGGCATAATTGTGTAATATTACACTGACTAAAAGTATGGAATCAGTGTTCTGATGTGGGTTTTTTTCTCTTTATATTTAAGTAAGAGAAGAGGGGAGTATTGGCATTTTTCTTTATAAGACTTAACTTGTAGCAACTATAATATGTAATTACAAGACTGTTTAATTAGATTATATTTGTGAAAAAATTTAAAAGCCAAAGAATTTTAAAATTCCAAAACTATCTATTGAGCCTTATGAACAAAAAAGTCTTGGTTATGCTTATAGTTTTTATATTTCTGTCTTAAATTTAAGAGAAATAAAAATAGAAACAAAATAAGAGAAGCCAGTGATTAATATAAATGTTAGGATTCTCTTAGCAGGCTTAAAAGGTTTTTCCATTCTGAAAATAGCCTATGCTTATTATTGGTTTGAAAATCTTTTTTTTTTTTCCTTTTTGTCTTTTTTCGTGACCGGTAACAGGATCACAACCCTCAGTGTCACGTACCGCGACCAGCAACGGGATCGCAACCCTCGGTGTCGCGCCTGCACCGCGCTCAACCAGTGAGCGGACCGGTCTCTATATGGGATCCGAACCCTCGTCGCACTCTACCTAGTGCGCCACTGGGCCGGCCCTGAAAATCTTAATGATAGTAATGGGGGAGCCACACCATTCAGAGACAACCATCATTAGCATTTTGGTATATTCTTTCCAGACACATTTTGTTACATAGTATTGAATGTCCTTTATGTACAATTTTTCACCTTGCTTTTTTCCTTTAACATTTTTTTGTTATAAAAACTCTGTTAGCATTTTTAGTGACCGCCTAACATTTTGAGTTGGATTGCCTTAATTTATTTAACTTTATATTTAAAAAATTAATTTCTGAACAAATACATACACTCCTTTATAGCCTAGATTATACTATGAATTCTTTTTTAAAGCTAGAAATCTGATGAGAAAGCATCATTATCCTACAGTTAGAAGAAGTGCATTATCTTATACTGTGTATCTAAATTGCTACAAAACTACATTTGAAAATCATCCTTAATATTACTAGGGTTCCAGTCGAGTTGGATAGGATCTTTGCACTGCTACACAATTTTTAAGTCAAGGCTCATAGAAAAAATTACTCAGAAGTTTTCTGTGGAATAATGATGTCACCAACTCCCCTGTAAATATTTTCAAAGTAATTGCCAGCCTGTACTATTTGGCACATGCACAGAGAATAAACCTAACTATTATAGTGTGTGGTTTGTTTTTAGGGTTTTAAACACTTTTGAGTATATTTTATTATTTATTACTATTTGTGCATTTTAGGTCCACTGGGTATTCTGAAGTGATAGTTGTTGTTGGAGGCTGTGAACGAGTTGGAGGATTTAATCTTCCATACACAGAGTGTTATGATCCTGTAACAGGAGAATGGAAGTCTTTGGCTAAGCTTCCAGAATTTACCAAATCAGAGTATGCGGTCTGTGCTCTAAGGAATGACATTCTTGTATCAGGTAAATAAAAAATTATTACAAGTAGCTACTTTTAATTTGGACACAGCTTGGTTGTTTTAAACAATAACAATGTCTTAAAAGGAAATAGTGAAATGTGAATATGCTCACTTTAGGCAGATGAGTTTATAAAACAAATGAAACCAAGAATAACTTTTTACTCTTAAAAATAGGCACAAAATAATACAGAATGATTTACAAAAGATTCACCAAAAAAATACCTTTAATCATATCATATTTTAAATGCTCTCAAGCACATATAGAATATGGTGTTGTTTTTTAAACTTTTATGTCTCTACTTTGTTTTAAGAAACACAGTAAAGAATGCAAAGTCAGAAGTACTCATAGAATTAAGCATCTCTAATTCACCCATGTTTTCTGAAATCCTCTCCATAGTTTATGAAATAAGATTTTCTTTAAAATTCTTAACTTAAACTTCTTTATGGTATGTGATATGTTACCTCTAAAATCAGACAGACATAAAATGACAGACTTATACAAGGGAACTTCAAAAAGTTAGTGGAAAAATAGAATTAAAAGAGAATATTAATATTTCTATGAACTTTTTGAATTATCTTCGTGTAAATTATAGCTATAGGATCCATGGTTAGAAGTCTATTAATTGGTAAAATAATTTTATCAGCTTTAAAGATTATTATATTACTACCTATTGAACAATATAACAACACATACTTTACTTGTACAATAGTATGCTTTTTAAAAAATACGTGATTTTTAAAATTCTTTTTAGAATAATTCTGTTGTTTGAGTGCTTCTGATGTCCTAAATTAACAATCTTATACATTTGTAAAATGCACATTCTGTATTTTATTATTTTGGGACTACACTTATTACTTCTCAAGATAACAATTGGCAAAGTTTAAATCTGCTCTGTAAAACTATTTCCATTGAACTTTAAAAGGGACCTTGCTGAATTCTCAAATTCTTGAATTGAGTGAATAAATCACAAGTTTTCATGACCTATGCCCTTGGTGATAGACATGGTGATATGTTATTGTATGTGCGTTGTTTTACATTTAAAGGTGGAAGAATCAACAGCCGTGATGTCTGGATTTATAACTCACAGTTAAATATTTGGATCAGAGTTGCCTCTCTAAATAAAGGCAGATGGCGTCACAAAATGGCTGTCCTCCTTGGTAAAGTAAGAGAAACCACTTTTTATTACTAGTGCTGGTACATTTCCAAAATAAATACCACAGCTGAATCCTTCAGTTTGCTCTCCCTCTGGGTATTTTGGATTCAGATTGTATTTCCTTCCATTTCTAACCTCAATAGATAAACTGAAGATATAAACAATATGACACTGTACTTTTGAATGGATATTTTGTTCTCCCAATTTGGAATTCATGGCAGTGCAGCACATTTCTGTTCTTATGCACCACTAGAGTTCAAATGCCTAAGAAACATTGGAAAATAAAGGAGTTACATCAAATACAAAAGCGGGCCAATGTCTAATCCAAGCAATTTTTTTCTTTTACTGACTTTAGCAGTCACAGATATATTAACTAAAGTGATGTTATTTCATCTTTTTTATTTGTACAAATGAGACAAAACAATTTAAAAATAAGTATTAAGATAAACTCACCAACATATTTTAAAGAAAATGTATTGTTGACTTCAGCTAATGAATATTAAAAATATATATAATTTGGGTTCTGAACCATATTCTGTCCTTAGGAACTTGAGAATCACCTGTGGACTAATGGTTTCCAAACTTTTTAAAAGCATCTGTACCCTCTTTTTTAAAGTTAAGTCACATATAAAAATTCATTACACGAAACAGATAAAAACACAGCAGTTGTACCAAGGAGTAACTTGAAGACTTTAGCCTCTCCTTGCCCCTATGTCTGTCAGTTCCTCCAAAGCTACCTCAGATTAATGAGCAATCTAAGTAAAAGCAGCATACTTTCTTGTGCATATACCTTTGACTGGTCCCCTAGCACCCTTTTTAAAAGGATTGCTGCCTCTTAGGCCCTCCTATGGAGACATTTCAGAGCCACCAATGAAAAATAGAACTCTGATTAAAACAGAGATGATGGCCCGGAACCCTTCCCACTCAGCCCCTCATCAGTCCTCCTCTCCCTATTTCCCCACAGAGACTTCTACTATAGAATAATAGAGCTTCTCAAAACACAGTTATAAAGCTATTGTTAATTCCTAAGGACCTTGATCTAGTGTGCTGCTGCTGTTGACAAGGCCAGTGAAATAATGAGGACCTTGAGAAAGATATACTGGAAGTAGAATATTAATAGAATCTTTTCTAAAACCATTGGTTTGTCAGTGCCTGTTATATATAGTTTGGTAGCTATTCCTCAAGAACGACAAAATATGACTGAAAAGAGGGGTTAAAATAATCAAGAGATTGGAAAGAGATGAGGTCTCACTGAAAAAATTAAAATTATTTAGTCTAGGGCTGGCCCGGTGGCGCACTGCTACAGTGCGCCGCTTGGGAGCACGGCGGCGCTCCCGCCGAGGGTTCGGATCCCACATACAGACTGGTTCCCGCTCACTGGCTGAGTGAGGGGCGGGCGCAGCACCGAGGGTTGCAATCCCGTTGCCAGTCCCGGTCCGGTACGGGCGCGACACTGAGGGTTGCGATCCGTTGCCGGACACGAAAAAAGACAAAAAGGAAAAAAATAATAATAAAATTATTTAGTCTAGACATACAAAGGCAAATGAGAATGATCGTTGTTTCTAAAACCATATATGTATTGCTGAACTCAAATTTATTTGACAAATATTAGTATACTTGACTTGAAGTACCCAAAGCTTGGAAGCACTAAATCAAGAAATGAAACAAATAATTCCTGTCTTACACAGCAAGTACTCAATTCATGAAAACCATTATCCTAAAAATTACAATATAGACTAAATTCAAACCTATAAAATTATTTAAATTTATAAATACTCTCTGTTAAAGAAACCTAGGATGTTTTGGAATATAGAATCTTAGAGCAGGAAGGTATCGTAAAGAATATTTAGTGTAACTTTGTCAGTTTATAAAGAAACTAAATCCCAAAGAGTTCAAGTCACTTGCCCAAGGTTACACCGAAAGTGATAAAGAACAGGCAAAAGCTCAAATTTACTTAATCTAGAGGCCTTTTATCTTGATGTTTACAGCATATATTTTTAATTTACACATGTAGGGCTGTGTATTAAAGTTTAATTATCAAAATTATATTATGTGATAAGTACTATTATTGTTAACATTTTTAAATTAGGGGAATAAATACTGAGTCTTCAAGAGAATAGATAAACTACCCTTACATTGGTGGCAGAGCTAGATATGAACCCACCTGTCCTGACTTCGGAGCCTATGCCCTTAACTGCTGTATTGTGCTTGCCACAGATTCCATACACCTTATAGCTGCATGGCCTTCTGTAAGTTACTTAACATCTCTGAGATACATGGTGTTGGGGGCACAAACCCACCAATAGATCATTGTAACATAATGTGAGAAATGCATAATAGAAGTGGCACTGACTATTGGGGAAATTTGGAGAAGCACAGAAAGAAAAATTGTGGACAGATTTGAATAACCGGGTATGAAGTTTGGCCTTGACCCTTATGCATTCATTGCTGAACTTTTATTTGTTTTTCTTTTTTTTTTTTTTTCACTGCTGAACTTTTCAAAGGAATTGATTAAGTATTTTAGGAAGATTAATTAGGGAGCACAAGAGTGGAAATCAGGAGCTTATTTGAGAGGTGTGAAATGATGTGGCCCCTGAGGCAGGATGGGGGCAGTGGAAAACAGAAGGATGGGATAGATATGAGAGATGCTGTGGAAGAAGACTCAGTAGGACTTAACAGTTAATTAGATATGGAGGGAGGAGTTGATGACTATCCTTTAAAAGAAATGTGGATGTTAAGCTGGAGAGCTTTGTTAGGTAAAAACTTTCTTATATGAGGGTACTTCAAAAAGTTCATGGAAAGATTCATATTACCTTTTAATTCTGTTTTCCATGAACTTTTTGATGTACCTTCATATATCCCAAGATGCTCAATGGATTATTCTGCATATAAGCCATTTAATAAATGTCTTATTGATTGGTTTACCTGTCATATAAATATATTAATTTTCCCTGGCTTCCTCATGTTTGTCAAAAGAAAATGTAAATGAAAGTTCTTTGAAATGTAACATAAAGTTCATTTTGTTAGTACTTATTTCTTCATCCATGAGTATGAGCATTTATGCTAAACCATGCAATTCTAAGCATGAGCAATATTACTCCCAAAGAGATGGTGAAGATTGGTTCTTGTGGGGGGGGGGAATCATACTCTTTTATGTATAAAGCACAGATATACATATAGTAAGGTAAATAGATATACAATATATCTGTGGTTTTAAAATTTCATGGTGGGGAGGGGCTATCAGGGAGAAAATGTCTAAAAAGGCTCCCTGGTGGTGGTAGGAAGGTGAGAATTTTTTAAAGACTCCGAAACTCTGAGCTAAATATATTGCAATTATAGTTATCAAGAGCTTTTTAAAGAGAGAGATCCCTTAATTCTTTAACCAACCAGTTCAAATTGAGACCTTTGATAATTAAGATTTTTCCATGTATTTTACATATAGGTATATGTTGTTGGAGGCTATGATGGGCAAAACAGACTTAGCAGCGTAGAATGTTATGATTCCTTTTCAAATCGATGGACTGAAGTTGCTCCCCTTAAGGAAGCAGTGAGTTCTCCTGCAGTGACTAGCTGTGTAGGCAAATTGTTTGTGATCGGTGGAGGACCTGATGACAATACTTGTTCCGATAAGGTAAGCCACTTTCTCTTAAAGAAACTACCAATCATATATACAAGAAGTGAAATGCAGAAGGCTTTTCAAGTAAGTAGCTAGGTGGCTTAGTATGAGGGATCTTTTAAAAATTGTCTGGTACCTTATACTGTTGAATTAAAACATTGAATTTTGAGTTGCTAAAGTGGGATCCTAATATATCTAACAATTTGCTGTTAACAACTATGATCCAATCTTCTTGAAATGAGATAAATTTCAGTGTCAAAATTTTGTTATAAATGAATTGTTCTAAGCATTTTACTGCTATCATCTATAGAATCTAAAAATTATTCACACAGAACACAGGAAGTGAATTAACAAAGGATAATACACAGTAACTAATTTTACTGCTTCCAATTGGGTCATTTTCTGCATACTTCAAAAGTTTTTTTTTTTTTTTTGGGTGGCTGGCTGGTACTGGGATGCAAACCTTTGACCTTGGTGTTATAACACCATGCTCTAACCAACTGAGCTAACTGGCTAGCCCTAAAGTACTTTTTAGGACAAAGGAGAGGAAAGGAAACTTCTGTGTTGTAAATAGAGGATGGCTCAAAGTTGCTGCAGTTCGTTGAACTCCCAGAGAGAACATGTGTAGTCCTGACATTGCAGGAAATACTGTGTTTATTTTGGAAAAAAGTGTCTAATTGGTTGAGCTATTTTAGTTAAAACAGTTAAATTTTATCAATCAATTAATTCTTTTTTGAAATTAAATTTTAATATAATGTGGTCAAATGTTACTTATTTAGAATTCATTAATTCAGAATGTATGATCATTCAAAGTATACTGAACTGAGGTTTTACTTGTGTTCTTTTGAAGAAAGGATTCCCTAAAAGTATAAAGAAATTATACTCACATTGAAGCATAGTTATCCTACAAAACACAATTTTTAAAAATTTAGACTGTTAATTTTATAGAAAATAAGTGAAGCAAACCTGGTGGCCATTCATTCTGGAAACAATCTGCATGTTTCTTACTCTATTCTGCCTAATAGTAATAAATTTGCATTTATTTTGAAAATTTCCATAGTTTAGACATTTCACTATCAGATTAACCTCCCTTAATTCTCTGAATTAATGGTATTTGATTTTTAATCATGTTTCTATGTATTGATAGACTTTATTAAGTAAATTTACATTTTTGTTTAGAAATTTTAACTGAATATTTCTATATATTCTTAGGTTCAATCTTATGATCCAGAAACCAATTCTTGGCTACTTCGTGCAGCTATACCAATTGCCAAGAGGTGTATAACAGCTGTATCCTTAAACAACCTGATATACGTTGCTGGTGGACTCACCAAGGCAATATACTGTTATGATCCAGTTGAAGATTACTGGATGCATGTACAGAATACATTCAGCCGACAGGTAATAACATAAAACAGTGCAAAAGAAAAAGAAATATAAAAGGGACCAAGTACACAATCATCATTAATACACTGGAATTTCACTTTTAAAATATTTTCATGTATGTTTGAAGTATTTCATAATTTTTTAAAAAACTCCACATAAAGCGTGTGGTATACTTGTTTTGAACTCCTTTCAAGGAAGGAGTTTTATTGAAGTAACTTCCTTTCTACCATTCCATGCACTTGTATCCTTTGTACTTGGGCTGGGTTTTTTTTTTTTTTTTTTTCTTTTACTTTTCTCAGAATTCTACTCAAGTTCTTCTCCCCTCTCTTATTTCAGAAGAGAAGAAATGTTCCCAAACTTGTTGCTTCTCTGGTTAGAGGCTAGAGAATTTGTTGTTTTTGTTATAAAGGAAATAGTTGTGCTTAGGTCTGTTTCATCCACACACTCCACCTGGAACTCCACTCCTCCCTGGCCCCTGCTGCCCCCAAAGCCTTCCCTCAGCCTTTTGGTTCATAACACTACTCTTTCTTCCACCACCAAAATGCCTGATGGTTCTGATGCTGGAAATCTTGCTCTACTCATACCTATCTAGAGATGGTGTACTCTCAAAAAAAAAAGTCACTATTAATAATCTCCTCAGTCTCATTCATATTCTCTTATTTTTCCTACCCAATCTTTACCTATGAGTGTTCCTTGAGCCTCTTTCTCCTGCCCTCTTCCAAGTTTATACTCTATTCCTGAATGATCTCATCTGCTACGCAGTACTGATGACTTCAGGTCCTTATCTCCATCAGAGCCTCTCCCCTGTGGTCCAAACTCAGACTTCCCACTGCATATTTGATATTTTCCATGAGTATTCTAAGACTTCAAACTCAAAGTAGAGCTCAGCTTCTTTTCCATACCTACTTTTTCTATGTTTCAAACAACATAGAAACTTAATGTATTAGATTGTCCTCACTTTCTCTTAAATTGAATCAATCCAGCATATCAGTCTGTGTTTTCAGAGTTTCTCCTATCTTTTTCATTCCTATTGTTACTACTTTTGTTCAAGTTCTTATCATTTCTTACCTAAACAAAAGCAATAATAATTTAGTCTTCCTTATTCTGCTTTGCCTCTCTAATGCATTTTACCACCAGTTATTTCCCAGAAATCTAATTATGTCTCTCCCCTGATTAGAAACCTACTGAATAAAATGCAAAAGTTTTACCATTTCATTCTAGACTTTCTGTTGTCTGATCTTGCTTGCCCTTTCAGCTTCACTTTCTGTAACTTTACCCCAATTACATTAAATATCTGTTACTGGTATTCTCTAAACAGATTATATGTGTTCTTGCCTTGGTTCATACTGTCCCCTTAGCCTCTGATGCCTTTTTTACCTTCCCTACTTGTAATTCTACTAATCTTTTAAGGACCACTTCATAGTTACAATGAACAGGTTACCTTGGCCAGAATTGTTTTCTTTTTTTCTTTGTGATCTGTTACAGCACTTACACTTCTGTTACAGCAATGGTATATTTACTTATGGGTATAAATGTTTATATCCTATACTGGAATTAAGTCTTATTTTGGGCGGGTGCTGGCCAGTATGGGGATCCAAGCCGAATTCAGTCTTCTTGATGATACTGTTTGTTCTAACTCATCTCTTATGTTTCTTGCATTTAATTTGTGCTCAGTAAATATTTATCAAATAAGTAAACAAATGAAGTGAAGTAACAGAGGGTTCTAATTTTAATTGTTTTATTCATGATACATAAAAGATATAGCATAGACCATAAGGATAGTGAATAGGGTTTGAATATAACACCATTTTTCTAAAGTTGTTGACATTGAGGTATAGTCTCTAGTTAGTGATGTATTTGTAGTTAGTAGTGTATTTGTAATAACATTGCCCCAGCTGATGAAGGGGACATAATAGGATCTTCAGCTTCATGGTACAGAGTGAGTATAGTCTTTTATCCCTCTCATATCACATTTAAGTAAAAACAAGCCACATTTCTCTAGCTCTATGGCCTCTCCTGGAAAACACAATTTCCAACTCTGTAGAGGCAAGAGTGTGTCCTACCACATAAGAATCTTCATTATGGTCAAGTGTTGACACTTATTTCTGAATTTTTTAATCTAAGCTATCTTTTATTGTTTATTACAGTGAATATTTTAAAGAGTAATACATTTTCACTGAGAATTACTGATCATTTTGGAATTTGGGTATACTGTATAAAATGATAATAGAGCTTAGGAAGATGATTGCCAGCATCTAGCTTAATGCAGGGCATACAATGAATATGTTTTTAACTAGATAGTTGAGATAAAACAGAAAAAAATCAACAACAGGATACACATGGCACATTTTCTCTAATTAAACAATGAATAATATTGACCAGAAATTTCAAGTAAAAAAAACATTTCAATCAGAAGCATATTAAGTCTAACAAAGATAAATCATTGAATTCCAAATCAACTGGGATTTTTGTGATTATCTTCTCTCTCCTGGTTCATTCTTACTACCAATACTACTAAGTGTATTTTACTACAAATACTGCAAAGTATATGTATACATTATTGAGAAGTAATTTTTGAGCCATCTGTAAGGATTGCCTACCCTTTTAATGCTAATCAATGAAAAAAGATACATCAAACTGTAATTTCAAGGTAGATAGTTAAGTGAATCCAAAGCTATTGCTTTTTAAAATGCTTATAATATTAAATGCCAAAGAAACAGGAAAGAATTAGCTCTTTTTTTATAGTTCTAATGGACCCACCCTATTTCTCTATATGTCCTTTACTATTTCCATGCCTCTTGACTTTTCATAATTTCTAAAAGCCACAACTTGTTATTCTAAACATATTTTGCTTTTTAACCTCTGTCGAGAACATCCTTTTAAAAAACTGTGGGCTATTTTTTAAGTCAATAATGAAAAAGTTTTTCTTCAGTAGATCAGGTATTAAAATGTCATTTGTATTGTCGACATTTTAACATTTAAGCATACAAAAATAAAGAGGGGATTTTTTGCTTTTTAGTCTTTACAATATTAGGATCATGTTTCACTTCTGTCTTTAAGAAAAAACATTAAAACTTCATGTACTAGTAAACTCTTTTTCCCACTAGCTGCCCTTACTCCTGAGTGAAGAGTAAGTATTTTATATAGCATGAAATAAACTGTTATATCTGATAGAAGTAATTTCTTGACACGAATGAATAATTATTTTCAAGGTCACTTGCTCCATTTAATTCTGAACACTATTATCTGAAATGATGTTAATAACCAGATCATGTAGGGCCGGGCCCATGGCTTACTCGGGAGAGTACGGTGCTAATAACACCAAGGCCACGGGTTTGGATCCTGTATAGGGATGGCCAGTTAGCTCACTGGCTGAGCGTGGTGCTGACAACACCAAGCCAAGGGTTAAGATCCCCTTACTGGTCATCTTTAAAAAAAATAATAACCAGATCATGTAATTATATATTGTTTTAGAATCATCATTAAAGTAACTATAAGGTTAAATATGCGAACTAGCTTATACCTGAAAACTAAGGATTTTTTCGTTGTTGTTTCTATTGTATTCAGAACTTTTAGAATTTATAAGAAGAGCTCATTGTACTTTGGATGGAAAATATTATAGTTCAGCCCATAATTGGTGAAATTCATGGGTTGTATTCTGGATGAAAGTGTCACCACTAGTGAAAATGGGCCAAGTCATTTTGGGTGTATATTAACTGTATTATAGGCAGTTTTAAGTACTCACTAATTCTTTCAGACCCGAAGATAGTATCCTTCTATTATGTAAGTCCACTAAGATTTAATTTCTTCTACAAGAGTGAAATTTATAAATGGCAAATCTGGTCAAATAAAAATGTTTATTGAACTTGTCGGTAGAACCTAATTCATTGTTGATTATGTGGAACCAGGAAAATAAGATGCAGTAACTTTCTGAATTAAACTGAAATGTAAATGAAAGAATAGTAGACCTGCAGCATAACCAGATCTAGATAACAGTGAGAAAATTTTTAGTATAGTTTCTTTCTTTGAAGGATCACTCTCATCCTTGTAAGAATAATTGTTTTACATAGTAATTATATGATTATCAGAGAAGAGGAAAATTTAGCTAAGAATCCCATTGTGTGGGAGCTGTAAGATTTTATTTGGGACATTTCTATGTCCCAGCCAAAGCCCCTAATAACAGTGGCTTGTTAATTTGGTTATAAATCTTTCTCTCATTTATCCATCAACTTCTGGGTAATCCCATATGATGAACAGTGACCTACTCCTTGGTCATATATTAGCTACTTTTTATAATAAAGACCCTTCCTGTAATAGGAGAAGCAAGCCAAGCTCTTCAAAGATGTTTTCATTTAACTACCATTAAGTTAAAACCCTTCCATCAGTCTACCATGCCCAACCTACCTCCCACATCTGGGCCCCAATTGCTAACATATAATCCATTTTAACACTTCATCCTTGCAAAATATCTAGCACTCACACACAGGACGGGAGTTGGGCAAAAGGGAGCTTAGGTAATATCATGTCTCCTTTTTTTCTGATTGTGTTAAAGCATGTCTTATTTTACTTTTCAGTTTGCTGCTAAATCCCATATCTTCCGCAGTTAATGTTATTTTATTTTTATGTATTTGGTTAAACAGGAAAACTGTGGTATGTCTGTGTGTAATGGTAAAATATATATCCTGGGTGGAAGACGAGAGAATGGAGAAGCCACAGACACTATTCTTTGTTATGATCCTGCGACAAGTATCATCACAGGGGTAGCTGCAATGCCCAGGCCAGTGTCCTATCATGGCTGTGTGACTATTCATAGATACAATGAGAAATGCTTTAAGCTCTAAAGCTGGGATACCTCACCCAAGAAGCCACATCAATCCAAGATGAGAGGTTTTAAAAACTCTGGAGTGGGAACTTGACATATCTCCTTTGTGCCATGAAAAAAATAGTATAAATAATAATTGTGGTGCCTTTCTCCCCAAAATATCAATCCTTCAAATTGTAATAAAGACTTTACTGTAATTGAAAACAATTTTTTTTTTGTTAAAGGTAATGGTGGTTGTTGCTAGGCCTTTGAGAGTGTACCTTTATAACTTTATAAGTATTTATATGAAGCCTATGTGGAATAGGAAATAATGCCTTTCTGTATACCTTTAAGAATTTGTGAATGGTCTCTTCATTTATGTATGTTTATCTACAAGACTGTATATTTCTTATTTCATCATATAATAGAAAATTGCATGACTTGAGGCTTCATTTAGTTTGAATCATCTAGTGCTTAGAATGTTTAGAATGAATTCTAAGGGAAACACTCAGTTTTTAAAATCTTTGTCACTGACAAAGTGTATCCAAACTGACTAACTTTATTGAAAGGCTTTTTTCCTATAATTGATAAAAATGTAATGACAGCAATATGAGTACCATAAAATACTGAATTATAGTGACTTCTTTCTCAGAATTGCTATCTTATATTAAACACATTTTGGGGAGCAGGTTAGGTAGGAGATACAAAAGTAAATACTCCTAAAAGGGGGATTAAAATTACAGGTTAATTACTAAGAAAAAACTAAATAACCATTGAAGGAAAAATGACCCACTGTGGCTCTCAAAGTATTTATGCATCATCTCTAAATCCTGTATGGAAACTCCTTTTCTTGAACTTGACACAGGGAGTTGGAATCCATTTTACATATTGTTTTGTGAAAAACAGAAGACAGGTTTTCTCCCCAGCCCAGTAAAGTTTGACCTCATTAGTATGGTGCTTTGGGTGAGGATCTCTTCCCTGGTTATTCTGCTTCCTTGTGAACAGCTAAAAATCCTGAGAGTCTCAACCGTAAAGGTGCCTTTAATAGGGTAAAGCAGGGACCACCTATGTCAGTGGGTCCATTTTTCTTTTGAAATTAGCTGTCTGAAAAAACTAACAGCAATAGTTCCAGTCTCTTAAGATATAAATCTTTCATTTGGTACCTATTGTGTAAAATATTGATCAACATCTTCAAACTTCTAAATGCAGCAGACTGCTTTTGTCTAGATTTTTCAAGTCCAGTTTATAAATCTTACCAGTTTTCAGAGAAGAATGTAAAAATTATTTTCTAAGGCAAATAAATGGATAAGTCAGGAACTACAGCATAAGTGATTATAATTCCTGGATAGACAGATACAATTTACCACATTTTAGGGATGTTCCAGGTAACCTGCTGTATTTTGACTTCCCAGTCACTATTGCTTCTCACATTATAATTGTTTACTGTATGTCATAGGAGGGATGATACAAATATGTGATTATCATGTCACCAGATTTCTGTTAAAACCAAGGTGGTAATCAAAAACCTGACATTGGTAAACTACCTTTTTTTCTCATCTTAGAATGATAGAGAGATTTCAAATAGACATATTTGAAACTTTAATGCTTTTAATGCTTACCTAGAACCTAAGTTCTGAGGAAAACTCTAAAAAAAACTTACAAACTTTTAGGGAATTTTTATTTTTCAAATCATAATTTGAAACTGATATATACCTTTTTGTGATAACTATCAGACCAATTCAGAAAACAATTTTCTATTGTTCTAGTTGAAAGACAATTGTAGGTACAATGGGATGCTTGTACTTTTAGAATGAACATCTACTTCTATATTATCTGTTTTGTAGATAATAGAACCTGTTCAGAAATTCTTTACAGTAAATGAGATAATGTGTGAAAAAAGTGTTCTGTAAATGCTGAGGACTATACAAATGATAGTTGTTATTTTCCTGTGTATTTGTTAAGATCATGCCCATCCATAAATACAGAGACTTTACATAAAAAAGACTTTTTCAAGATAACTTCATATTCTATTATTTTTGTCTGTTGTAAAAGTATTAACTATTTACCTGTATTTTTTTGTTATACTTTTTTTTTCTTTTTTTTTTTTTTTCCTTGGTGGTAGCTGGTAGGTACATGAATCATGAAACCCTGGACCTTGGTGTTATCGGCACCGTGCTCTAACCAATTGAGCTAACCAGCCAGCCCCTTGTTATACGTTTATTTTTAATATTCATGTGTTTATTGTGGTAAATTTAAATGAAATCCTAAAAAACAGAATTTGTTTAAACACAGACCTCATATCAATATTGTTTAATTTTTTCTTTACATGGTCCTAAACTATGTAAATTAAGTGGTTGCAATTTATGTTGAAGGCCACCAAGAACTTAGCTTGAATCCTAGAAAATTAAGGTAACTGTGTTTAGTTACCCAACTGGTATTTTAATTTTCTTTAATTATTTACCTTCCTTGACTAATTTTTTATAGATAATGATGTTGTTAGCCTTGATAAAATAAAAAAGAACTTTAGGATATAATTAGTATACCAAAAGGAATATATCAACCAAACTGGTGTCAGATCATATTCATTCTGTCATCACATCGTTGACAGATTTTCCTTTACAGATGATGCTCTTATAAGCCTTTGGGTTAGAATGTATGTACATATACACACGTGTGTATATGTAGATAGTATGGTTGTGTACCCCATGTATACAAACATCAAGAATTTTAGCAGTTTGTGATGATCAGGAAAAAAACACATAAGGTAAAAATTAGTTGACCACATTAAATTCAAATCCAGAAGATTTTCTTATTTGGGCATTTCTAGAGTACTTTTTTACATTTGAAAATACATGATAAGTATTTGTAATGATGATTGGTATACAGTCAGAATCTACATAACACATCAGTTTTACAAAGTCAGAAAACAAATTGGAGGTAGAGATGAGTTTTCTAAACCCAGCTGTGATACCTCATTTGGAAAGGGAATTCAGAGGTATGCTTTGTGGATCTACTGAAAAGTATAGTTGGTTTTTGTTTGGGTTGGTTTTTTCTTCATGAACTTTTATCTTTTTCCATGTTTTCCTTTATATGAGTGAGCTACAAAGTGTTCTAATTTTTACAACAGAAGAACTTCCTCCTTTAATCTTCCTGCACTTCCTAAACTTCCTTCTAAACTTTACTGCAAAGGTATGAAATGGTAGCCTATCCTATTGGATCTTTAATATCTTTTTTTTCTGGATGACTGAAATATAGTTATTTACTCCATTTAAACCAGGTGTTAAGAAAAGATGTAAATACTCAGGGAGGGAGGATATTAACTTGTCATTTTTGCCTATTTGAAATGTTTAAAGTGCCATAACTGAACAACCTTCAGTTCATGATTCTAGAGTAAACTTAATTTGGAAAAAGGGCTTCACAAACATGGCAGTGCTTGAACATTCATCCTTTTATATTTAGAAAGATGAAAATGTTTTGTGGACTGAAACCATTTTCTCATAGTGAGTATCAATTGTTTATGTATCTCTACTGTCAAATACCCTTTTTGAAACTCAGGAAAGACAAAGGTTCAATTATATTGCTTTTGTCATTATGCAATCCAGGTGTGTGTGTTTTTTTCCTGTTGTCTGGATGTGGCAATAGATTTTTTTTAAAAAATTGCTGTGAGAACCCATACATGAAAGGAGAAGGGTTGAATTGTTAGTGTGTGCCTTATATGTGGAAAAGACAACATCTACTTCGGACTATATTTTCAAAGAGGAAGAGATTGCTATTTATGTGGTGCCAAGTGATTCGATAATGTCTCTTAAAGGCTTCCTATGGATTGCCTTTATTTTAGTAAATCCAAGACACCAGTTAACCTCAACATAATTTGGCCTTATTAGAATTTGTTGTGCATTATGTTGAAAGCCAGGTTTACATCACCTCAACCCCCTTATTCTTTTTAGTTAAATAAATCTACCATACCACGTAACCAGAATAGGACAATTTGGTTGACCTTTAATGCAGTAGATTTGACTAGGTAGCTGTACTTATTGTCACATCTAATGCTAGGAACCAGAAACCACTTGATCCAGGAGTGTGAATTGATAAGTCCAGAGATGATTTCAACATACTTTGGACTTTTTTAATGTTTTATATGAATGTTTTATGTTTGTGTGATTGCCTTAGGTATTAAGTTTACTTAGTGCTAAAGATGATCATCATAAATATTTTTTTTAAAACAGCAACAGTCATAACTTATTTTATATATTGTTCCAAAGAAAAGAATTTCTGTTTTAAAGTTTTCAAAATAACTGCACCTAAATTTGTTTTTGTGCCTTAAGTTTTCTAGTGCTATTTCAACTTTTTTTCAATCTAAATAAAACTTATCTTAGATAAGTTTTATATTTGTTTCCTATAGAGTAAAAAAATTTCCCCTTAAAATTTTTACTGAGCACCAGCCGTGTAATTGCTTGGCAGAATGAGAATGTTAAGGGAGGTTGTTGGGTGTTTGGGGTTTTCTTATATTTTTTGTTTTTGTTTTTTGAACCTAGGTGCTTTTTAAGATATTCAGACAAACGTCTATCTTACATTGATTATACCCTTGTAAACATCATTTGCAGTATCTACATCTAAAAAAGTATATCTACTTATGTTCGTTCCATTCTTACGTTCTATTTTTTTTTATTTAACTTTCTTGAAAAAGCACTTAACTCTTCCTTTCCCCATCACCCCTCCCCACAATTTCTTTATTTAAATTTTTGTTGAGAGTTTCCACAGCTATCTAAGACAACACAATTTTAGAGTTGAACAAAAGTATAATCAGCTTTACAACAGTACCTGTGAAGGCCAAATGTCATTTGCTTTCAGTTAGAGGCTCCAGAGTCTTCACGGTGGAAAAATTATTTCATTGTTCTCAATTCAATTGTAGTACATTAATACTTATATGTTTTGTTTAAATATACTTCTTGCGTAGTTTAATTTTTTTAAAGTTGTATCTAATAAAATGTCTTTTAACCATTATTACTTGACTATATGGTTGTATTAAATTTTGTTTACCAAAAATTTGTTGTTCTGTTTTATTTTAAATATATCCAAGTGGTTGTACAAAAAGTGGATAGAGGAAAATATATATTAATATATTTGTGTATTTACTGGTTTGTGCATAAAATAACTGGAAGGATAAACAAGAAACTAAAAACAGTAGCATGTATGAAGAAAGGAAATGGTGGCTAAGGGACAAGTAAAAAGGAACTTTATACATATATATATATATACACACACACACACATAATTAATATATAAAAATATATATAAAATCAATTTTTTAGTCTGAACCACATGAAAGTATTACCTATTCAGAAAAAATTTTAATTACCGGAAGGTAATTCATAACATTTGCACCCTAATGTGCTTTTGATCTGGTTCTCAAAAGCACCTCTATAACAATATTGAGCATAAGGGGACTTAAGAAAATTTATTGCAAATAAATGTGAAAATAGAGAGAGGGCATCATATTATTTATTGGAGAGGCAATGTCTTAATTTGCTTTAACAAAAGCAAATTTTTAAAAATATATAAAAAGCACATGTAAATGCTTAGCTTTTTATGCTTAGAGTTGTTCCATCCAAAATAAAGTGGCAAGTTAGAGTACTTTTTGATTAGTTAATGTTAAAGTTATTTTCACCTGATTTAATTTTTTCTTGCGTAGGAAAATCTGTAAAGTGCATGGGCTTCATCAGACCTGATTCCAACCAGTGCTCTGCCATAGAGCCATTTACCTCTCTGAGCCTGACTTTCCTTGTTCTAGGAAATGCAACCATAATACTCACCTTGCAGTCTTCTTGTAAGGCGATGAGAAAACGCAATATATGTTGAAGAGCAAACAATTCTGGCATGGAAGAGCAGCACATAAATGTTGGTTCTTCATGTAGCTGGTTCAGGACAAAAATATAATGTGCAAAAGCAGGGAAAGAATTGCAGGAATTAAAAGTATTAGCTCATATTTGGAAACCATGAACAATGGATAAATAGGAGGCCCTTGTACTATAAATTGTCTCTTTAAAAAATCACTTGCAAAGAAAAAAATAGGGGAAAAAAAAAGGAAAATAAATCAGTTGCTCTGTTAATGGAACGAGAGGGGGAAATGACCTATACCTACCTCCTCCTTCTCTGCTATTTATTAACTGGTAATGAAGACAAAAATCAGAAGGGGTGGTTTCTTCCTAATTATGTTGGGATGTTTTTGAAGACTAGAACTAAGTCTTGTTGTATTAATCGTATTTTTTATTTTCTATATTTTATGATGTTTTGACATCTTTGCGGGTCCTTGCTGGCTAGGGAAAGACTGCCCCTCTCAGGGCTAGCTAATTCCCAGAGACAACAGTAAACAATGAGTCATCAAGCCTGCCTTTCGTGTACAAACCAACAAATCCAAAGTTCATACCTCCATCCACCTCTTTATCTAATTCTCACACACCAAGCCAATATCTCCCCTGCCCTAACTAAGCCCAGGGCCAGATACCAGACAGCTAGAGACAGCTCTTATGCCCCAAAGTCTGCCAGAATTATTCAAAATAGCCAATTGTAAGCTGTTGCCCTGCTTTGCTTTGCCTTCCTGAAGAAACCCCAGTAAAAGCTGCTGCCTATGCTTTCCCCTTGCTCCTTTCTTTCTCCTAGCCAACAATGCTTCTTCCGCCTGTGACCCTGTATGGCCATGCCTGTCATTTGCAGGGGAACTGTGAATAACAAACGTTTTTTTCCAATGGCATTGACCACATCATCATTCAGTGACCTTTCTAAATTAAGACTCAGACACAAATCACTTGTTCATTTTTGTATTCTAATACTATGTTTGGCACAGAGGTGCTTAATGTTTTAGTAAATAAAAGCACTAATTCTGATTTTTATATTTATTATGGCAAGGCCTGTTAAAAATAGACCTTAAAACAGAATGTTTGAGACACTGTTGCATAAACATAATAGACCATACTTAACATACTATAACCAAAGTGCTAAAGAGGAATTTGTCCAAAGAGACAAGGCTTTGAGCACTCATATCTTTTTACATTGAGAAAATGTGACAAATCTCCAAACAGAAAGAGGAAAGAGAATTTTTAAAGATCATATTTAGCTGTTTAACACATACTACATTCTACTGATATTTGGTAGGATGGCCAAAGATAATAAGGCTTTATAGGAATTCTGTGTCAGCATGTGGATAAATAGAGGAGGCAAAACAGAACAGCAGCCCTTTTCCAAAAGCTGTCTAGCATGATGTGGCAGCCGCGGAAATGGGCCTGGCTGATCTCGAACTCCAGAGAGCATAATTGACCATATGATGCCCTGACTGCTACCTTTGAAATCCATCTTGCATTGGCACTGAGGTCATACCTCCCACTGGCTGCTCACAGCCAATGATTTGTGGCAGGGATACCAAGGCATACCTGTTCCTGAGAAACACAGGTCTTTTCTGATCATAGATTTTGGCTATAAGACTCCCTTTCTGCTTTGTCCAATTGGACTACATGACAACGTAGGATGCTTATACCCAACTTTCTCTTTGTTCTTCACTTGCTTTTTGGGATCTAATGACTCTCCCAGACTTCTCTGGCTGTCTTCTTCTATATATTCCCTCATAGGGCATTTCTTTGCACATTTTTATTAAAATCCTTGCACACTTAATCCCATCTTGGTATCTGCTTCTCATACAGTACTAGTATATCCACATATATACAACCTTAAAAAAAAAAAGTCCCTTAGGAATCATTGCCCTAATCATGAAGTTAGCACTGCAGAGCCATCTACTGACACTGGTTTTCTAAAATCCTAGTTGTCATACTTGGACCAGGCTTGGCGGCAACATAATGTGAAAATGGGTTTTGAAATCAGAACTGTGTTCAAATGCCAGCTTTAAAAATTACCACCTGTGGGGGCCAGCCCATGGCTCACTTGGGAGAGTGCAGTGCTGATAACACCAAGGCCACGGGTTCGGATCCCATATAGGGATGGCCAGTTGCTCACTGGGTGAGCATGGTGCTGACGACACCAAGTCAAGGGTTAAGATCCCCTTAACAGTCATCTTTAAAAAAAATAAATAAATAAAAATAAATTACCACCTGTGTGTCTTTGGGCAAGATATTTAACATTTCTGAGCCTCAGTTTCCTCTCTTTCTGTATGAGGATTAAGTTAAATGGAATGTTAAGCACTTAGCATAGTGCTTGGCAATGATGCTTAGTCAGGAATGGTAGTTATTAACAGCTTAGAGATTTCAATCATTTAATATATTCATTTATTTTTTGATAACATTAGAGTCTTTAATACGGATCAGGCAAAATGTTTCCTTGTGGGGTTGCAAAAATGAGTGTGACATTCTCTGTCCTCAAGTTTATAGGCTGACAGGAGAGGCAGACATGTGAACAGATAAATCCTACATTTATCTCTGTGACAGAGAAAGTAATAGGCTTCCAGGTACTGGAATGGGAATAAAGAATCACCACTTTCTAGGGGGCTGGTCAGTTTAGCTCACTTGGTAGAGCATGGTGCTGATAACACCAAGGTCAAGGGTTTGGATCCCCACACCGGCCACCAAAAAAAAAAAAAGAATTACTACTTTCTAGAAAAAAGAGATTTTGTGGTCTCTTTTTTCCAATTATTGCCAAGCATTGAGCAAGATGCTGTGGGATTAATACATCAAATGAGATAGGCCCTACCTTCCAGAAGCTTTCTGTAAAGTCATTAAATCATTGTAATCAAGGGAGGGCTGCTTGCTGAGACATGGAAATAACATTAATGTCTTTGTTGCATTTTCCACTTGACCTGTGGCTTCCTTAAACTCAATAATCACAATGTCGTTTATTAGCAAATTTGACATCTGACTCATATTCTTGCTCTTTAATTTTGATTTCTGCCATTTTCCTGGGTCATTTCAGCATGTAGGGCCCAGCGCCTTGCTCTAGCCTCACATTATTTTGACCTCTAAAAAATAGACCTTCACCCCTACTCACTCCAGCAACACACAAGGGCATGCCTTAGATCTTTTCATTACCCAGAATTACTCTTCCTATGAAACCTTAAATTCTAAAGGCTTTTTGTCTTTTACCACAGCCTCCCTTTCCTTCCATCTCTCTCAGTCCATGACTTTCCTTGAATCTCTTCCAGATCTCTAATCTTCTAACATCTCTTCAGGCAGATCCCTCCCTTAACCATTATCCCTTCCCAGCCTGCACTAGGTAATTATAATGTCATTACAATCACTCTTACCAGCACACAAAATTTGCTCACCCTTTTGATCTCCAATTCCACTTACTCTCTTAACTGTCTATATGTATATTAATCCAATTGTTGGTCTTCTCAGCTCCTACTCCCAAGCTATTGAGCACTGGTAGAGAAAATCAATTAGCTGCAAACTAATACCTCTAAAATTCTGTGATCTCCAACCTCAAATGGGCAAGATATACTTGGCAAGCTTTCGGTGGGTACCTACTCTCTGCTTTCCCATTTCTCTATAACAGCTAATTTACCACTCTCCTGGAGTGCTCCACTGTCTTCTTTGGTTCTCGGCAGTTGATTTTGCCTTCTTCAAAGAGAAAATAAAGGTCATGAGGTAGGATCTCTCTCAACATCTTGCCCTCTCAAGGACAGGATATTTCTTATCCTCTCTCTTCTTTGTGAATGAGATGTCCCTCCTTCATCTAAACTCTGAATTGTATTCCTTTGGGTTTTTAGGGTCTTCCCTCTATCTCTCTCTATTTTCAACCTGAATTTATTGGAAGGTAATAGAAGCTCACAGAATTGATGAGAGAGCCACGTATCAGTCACATGATCAAATGGTCACGCCTGGCTGCAAGGGAGGGTGGGAAATTGAGTGTTTAACTTTCCAGCTTCTTTAGAAGATGAGAGAAAGGGTTAGGATTGGATGCTAAATCTTCCAAGTTACTGTGTACGCCACATCTAAAAGGAGAGAGTTTCAAGAAGCCGAGGGAGTGGAGAGATGATTAAAGGGGTGCAGGGAAGGACAGCTTCATACTCCTATGTTGTTGCATAAATAAATCTTTTATAAAGATTATAGATGTCAACATTGCACAAAGAATATACAATTAAGGGTCAAAAAA